>NW_026600759.1:0-132021 GCF_029448725.1 Salvelinus fontinalis | reverse complement strand
AGTAGTTACTGGACCAGGTTAGGACTAGGTATGGTTAGTAGTTAGTAGTTATTGGGACTAGGTTAGGACTAGGTAGGGTTAGTAGCTAGTAGTTATTGGGTCAAGGTTAGGACTAGGTAGGGTTAGTAATCAGTAGTTACAAGGACCAGGTTAGGACTAGGTAGGTTTAGTAGTTACTGGGACCAGGTTAGGACTTGGTAGTGTTAGTAGTTACTTGGACCAGGTTAGGACTAGGTAGGGTTAGTAGTTACTGGGACCAGGTTAGGACTAGGTAGGGTTAGTAGTTACTGGGACCAGGTTAGGACTAGGTAGGGTTAGTAGTTACTGGGACCAGGTTAGGACTAGGTAGGGTTAGTAGTTACTGGGACCAGGTTAGGACTAGATAGGGTTAGTAGTCAGTAGTTACTGGGACCAGGTTAGAACTGGGTAGGGTTAGTAGTTACTGGGACCAGGTTAGGACTAGGTAGGGTTAGTAGTTACTGGGACCAGGTTACGACTAGGTAGGGTTAGCAGTCAGTAGTTACTGGGACCAGGTTAAAACTAGGTAGGGTTAATAGTTACTGGGACCAGGTTAAGACTAGGTAGGGTTAGTAGTTACTGGGACCAGGTTAGGACTAGATAGGGTTACTATTCAGTAGTTACTGGGACCAGGTTAGGAATTGGTAGGTGTAGTAGTTACTGGGACCAGGTTAGGACTAGGTAGGGTTAGGAGTTACTAGGACCAGGTTAGAACTAGGTAGGGTTAGTAGTTACTGGGACCAGGTTAGAACTAGGTAGGGTTTGTAGTTATTGGGACCAGGTTAAGACTAGCTGGGGATAGTAGTCAGTAGTTACTGGGACCAGGTTAGAACTAGGTAGGGTTAATAGTTACTGGGACCAGGTTAGGACGAGGTAGGGTTAGTAGTTACTGGTACCAGGTTAGGACTAGGTAGGGTTAGTAGTTACTGGGACCAGGTTAGGACTAGGTAGGGTTAGTAGTTACTGGGACCAGGTTAGGACTAGGTAGGGTTAGTAGTGACTGGGACCAGGTTAGGACTAGGTAGGGTTAGTAGTCAGTAGTTACTTGGACCAGGTTAGAACTATGTAGGGTTATTAGTTACTGGGACCAGGTTAGGACTAGGTAGGGTTAGTAGTTACTGGGACCAGGTTACGACTAAGTAGGGTTAGCAGTCAGTAGTTACTGGGACCAGGTTAGAACAAGGTAGGATTAATAGTTACTGGGACCAGGTTAGGACTAGGTAGGGTTAGTAGTTACTGGGACCAGGTTAGGACTAGGTAGGGTTAGTAGTTACTGGGACCAGGTTTAGGACTAGATAGGGTTAGTTGTCAGTAGTTACTGGGACCAGGTTAGAACTAGGTAGGGTTACTAGTTACTGGGACCAGGTTAGGACTATGTAGGGTTAGTAGTCAGTAGTTACTGGGACCAGGTTAGGACTTTGTAGGTGTAGTAGTTACTGGGACCAGGTTAGGACTAGATAGCGTTAGTAATCAATAGTTACTGGGACCAGGTTAGAACTAGTTAGGGTTAATAGTTACTGGGACCAGGTTAGGACTAGGTATGGTTAGTAGTTACTGGGACCAGGTTAGGACTAGGTAGGGTTAGTTGCTACTGGGACCAGGTTAGGACTAGGTAGGGTTGGTAGTTACTGGGACCAGGTTAGGACTAGGTAGGGTTAGTAGTTACTGGGGCCAGGTTAGGACAAGGTAGGGTTAGTAGTTACTGGGACCAGGTCAGGACTAGGTAGGGTGAGTAATTAGTAGTTACTGGGACCAGGTTAGGACTAGGTTAGGTTAGTAGTTAGTAGTTATTGGGACCAGGTTAGGACTAGGTAGGGTTAGTAGTTATTGGGACCAGGTTAGGACTAGGTAGGGTTAGTAGTTACTGGGACCAGGTTAGGAATAGGTAGGGTTAGTAGTCAGTAGTTACTGGGACAAGGTTAGGACTAGGTAGGGTTGGTAGTTACTGGGACCAGGTTAGGACTAGGTAGGGCTATCAGTCAGTAGTTACTGGGACAAGGTTAGAACACGGTAGGGTTAATAGTTACTGGGACCAGGTTAGGACTAGGAAGGGTTAGTAGTCAGTAGTTACTTGGACCAGGGTAGAACTAGGTAGGGTTAATAGTTACTGGGACCAGGTTAGGACTAGGTATGGTTAGTAGTTACTGGGACCAGATTAGGACTAGATAGGGTCAATAGTTACTGGGACCAGGTTAGGACTAGGTAGGGTTAGTTGCTACTGGGACCAGGTTAGGACTAGGTAGGGTTAGTAGTTACTGGGACCAGGTTATGACTAGGTAGGGTTAATTGTTACTGGGACCAGGTTAGGACTAGGTAGGGTTAGTAGTCAGTAGTTTCTGGGACCAGGTTAGGACTAGGTAGGGTTAGTAGTTACTGGGACCAGGTTAGGACTAGGTAGGGTTAGTAGTTACTGGGACCAGGTTAGGACTAGGTAGGGTTTGTAGTTACTGGGACCAGGTTAGAACTAGGTAGGGTTAGTAGTTACTGGGACCAGGTTAGGACTAGGTCAGGTTAGTTGTTAATGGGTCCAGTTTAGGACTAGGTAGGGTTAGTAATTAGTAGTTACTGGGACCAGGTTAGAACTAGGTAGGGTTAATAGTTACTGCGACCAGGTTAGGACTATGTAGGGTTAGTAGTTACTGGGACCAGGTTAGGACTAGGTATGGTTAGCAGTCAGTAGTTACTGGGACCAGGTTAAAACTAGGTAGGGTTAGTAATCAGTAGTTACAAGGACCAGGTTAGGACTAGGTAGGGTTAGTAGTTACTGGGACCAGGTTAGGACTTGGTAGGGTTAGTAGTTACTGGGACCAGGTTAGGACTAGGTAGGGTTAGTAGTTACTGGGACCAGGTTAGGACTAGGTAGGTTTAGTAGTTACTGGGACCAGGTTAGGACTAGGTAGGGTTAGTAGTTACTGGGACCAGGTCAGGACTAGGTAGGGTCAGTAGTTACTGGGAACTGGTTAGAACTAGGTAGGGTTAATAGTTACTGGGACCAGGTTAGGACTAGGTAGGGTTAGGAGTTACTGGGACCAGGTTAGGACTAGGTAGGGTTAGTAGTTACTGGGACCAGGTCAGGACTAGGTAGGGTTATTAGTTACTGGGACCAGGTTAGGACGAGGTCAGGTTAGTAGTTACTGGGACCAGGTTAGGACTAGGTAGGGTTAGTAGTTAGTAGTTATTGGGACCAGGTTAGGACTAGGTAGGGTTAGTAGGTAGTAGTTATTGGGACCAGGTTAGGACTAGGTAGGGTTAGTAATCAGTAGTTACAAGGACCAGTTTAGGACTAGGTAGGGTTAATAGTTACTGGGACCAGGTTAGAACTAGTTAGGGTTAATAGTTACTGGGACCAGGTTAGGACTAGGTATGGTCAGTAGTTACTGGGACCAGGTTAGGACTAGGTAGGGTTAGTTGCTACTGGGACCAGGTTAGGACTAGGTAGGGTTGGTAGTTACTGGGACCAGGTTAGGACTAGGTAGGGTTAGTAGTTACTGGGGCCAGGTTAGGACAAGGTAGGGTTAGTAGTTACTGGGACCAGGTCAGGACTAGGTAGGGTGAGTAATTAGTAGTTACTGGGACCAGGTTAGGACTAGGTTAGGTTAGTAGTTAGTAGTTATTGGGACCAGGTTAGGACTAGGTAGGGTTAGTAGTTATTGGGACCAGGTTAGGACTAGGTAGGGTTAGTAGTTACTGGGACCAGGTTAGGAATAGGTAGGGTTAGTAGTCAGTAGTTACTGGGACAAGGTTAGGACTAGGTAGGGTTGGTAGTTACTGGGACCAGGTTAGGACTAGGTAGGGCTATCAGTCAGTAGTTACTGGGACAAGGTTAGAACACGGTAGGGTTAATAGTTACTGGGACCAGGTTAGGACTAGGAAGGGTTAGTAGTCAGTAGTTACTTGGACCAGGGTAGAACTAGGTAGGGTTAATAGTTACTGGGACCAGGTTAGGACTAGGTATGGTTAGTAGTTACTGGGACCAGATTAGGACTAGATAGGGTCAATAGTTACTGGGACCAGGTTAGGACTAGGTAGGGTTAGTTGCTACTGGGACCAGGTTAGGACTAGGTAGGGTTAGTAGTTACTGGGACCAGGTTATGACTAGGTAGGGTTAATTGTTACTGGGACCAGGTTAGGACTAGGTAGGGTTAGTAGTCAGTAGTTTCTGGGACCAGGTTAGGACTAGGTAGGGTTAGTAGTTACTGGGACCAGGTTAGGACTAGGTAGGGTTAGTAGTTACTGGGACCAGGTTAGGACTAGGTAGGGTTTGTAGTTACTGGGACCAGGTTAGAACTAGGTAGGGTTAGTAGTTACTGGGACCAGGTTAGGACTAGGTCAGGTTAGTTGTTAATGGGTCCAGTTTAGGACTAGGTAGGGTTAGTAATTAGTAGTTACTGGGACCAGGTTAGAACTAGGTAGGGTTAATAGTTACTGCGACCAGGTTAGGACTATGTAGGGTTAGTAGTTACTGGGACCAGGTTAGGACTAGGTATGGTTAGCAGTCAGTAGTTACTGGGACCAGGTTAAAACTAGGTAGGGTTAGTAATCAGTAGTTACAAGGACCAGGTTAGGACTAGGTAGGGTTAGTAGTTACTGGGACCAGGTTAGGACTTGGTAGGGTTAGTAGTTACTGGGACCAGGTTAGGACTAGGTAGGGTTAGTAGTTACTGGGACCAGGTTAGGACTAGGTAGGTTTAGTAGTTACTGGGACCAGGTTAGGACTAGGTAGGGTTAGTAGTTACTGGGACCAGGTCAGGACAAGGTAGGGTCAGTAGTTACTGGGAACTGGTTAGAACTAGGTAGGGTTAATAGTTACTGGGACCAGGTTAGGACTAGGTAGGGTTAGGAGTTACTGGGACCAGGTTAGGACTAGGTAGGGTTAGTAGTTACTGGGACCAGGTCAGGACTAGGTAGGGTTATTAGTTACTGGGACCAGGTTAGGACGAGGTCAGGTTAGTAGTTACTGGGACCAGGTTAGGACTAGGTAGGGTTAGTAGTTAGTAGTTATTGGGACCAGGTTAGGACTAGGTAGGGTTAGTAGGTAGTAGTTATTGGGACCAGGTTAGGACTAGGTAGGGTTAGTAATCAGTAGTTACAAGGACCAGTTTAGGACTAGGTAGGGTTAGTAGTTAATGGGACCAGGTTAGGACTTGGTAGGGTTAGTAGTTACTGGGACCAGGTTAGGACTAGGTAGGGTTAGTAGTTACTGGGACCAGGTTAGGACTGGGTAGGGTTAGTAGTCATTAGTTACTGGGACCAGGTTAGGACTAGGTAGGGTTAGTAGTTACTGGGACCAGGTTAGGACTAGGTAGGGTTAGTAGTCAGTAGGTCCTGGAACCAGGTTAGGACTTGGTAGGGTTAGTAGTTACTGGGACCAGGTTAGGACTAGGTAGGGTTAGTAGTCAGTAGTTACTGGGACCAGGTTAGGACTAGGTAGGGTTAGTAGTTACTGGGACCAGGTTAGGACTAGGTACGGTTAGCAGTCAGTAGTTTTTGGGACCAGGTTAGAACTAGGTAGGGTTAGTAGTTAATGGGACCAGGTTAGGACTAGGTCAGGTTAGTTGTTAATGGGTCCAGTTTAGGACTAGGTAGGGTTAGTAATTAGTAGTTACTGGGACCAGGTTAGAACTAGGTAGGGTTAATAGTTACTGCGACCAGGTTAGGACTATGTAGGGTTAGTAGTTACTGGGACCAGGTTAGGACTAGGTAGGTTTAGTAGTTACTGGGACCAGGTTAGGACTAGGTATGGTTAGCAGTCAGTAGTTACTGGGACCAGGTTAAAACTAGGTAGGGTTAGTAATCAGTAGTTACAAGGACCAGGTTAGGACTAGGTAGGGTTAGTAGTTACTGGGACCAGGTTAGGACTTGGTAGGGTTAGTAGTTACTGGGACCAGGTTAGGACTATGTAGGGTTAGTAGTTACTGGGACCAGGTTAGGACTAGGTATGGTTAGCAGTCAGTAGTTACTGGGACCAGGTTAAAACTAGGTAGGGTTAGTAATCAGTAGTTACAAGGACCAGGTTAGGACTAGGTAGGGTTAGTAGTTACTGGGACCAGGTTAGGACTTGGTAGGGTTAGTAGTTACTGGGACCAGGTTAGGACTAGGTAGGGTTAGTAGTTACTGGGACCAGGTTAGGACTAGGTAGGTTTAGTAGTTACTGGGACCAGGTTAGGACTAGGTAGGGTTAGTAGTTACTGGGACCAGGTCAGGACTAGGTAGGGTCAGTAGTTACTGGGAACTGGTTAGAACTAGGTAGGGTTAATAGTTACTGGGACCAGGTTAGGACTAGGTAGGGTTAGGAGTTACTGGGACCAGGTTAGGACTAGGTAGGGTTAGTAGTTACTGGGACCAGGTCAGGACTAGGTAGGGTTATTAGTTACTGGGACCAGGTTAGGACGAGGTCAGGTTAGTAGTTACTGGGACCAGGTTAGGACTAGGTAGGGTTAGTAGTTAGTAGTTATTGGGACCAGGTTAGGACTAGGTAGGGTTAGTAGGTAGTAGTTATTGGGACCAGGTTAGGACTAGGTAGGGTTAGTAATCAGTAGTTACAAGGACCAGTTTAGGACTAGGTAGGGTTAGTAGTTAATGGGACCAGGTTAGGACTTGGTAGGGTTAGTAGTTACTGGGACCAGGTTAGGACTAGGTAGGGTTAGTAGTTACTGGGACCAGGTTAGGACTGGGTAGGGTTAGTAGTCATTAGTTACTGGGACCAGGTTAGGACTAGGTAGGGTTAGTAGTTACTGGGACCAGGTTAGGACTAGGTAGGGTTAGTAGTCAGTAGGTCCTGGAACCAGGTTAGGACTTGGTAGGGTTAGTAGTTACTGGGACCAGGTTAGGACTAGGTAGGGTTAGTAGTCAGTAGTTACTGGGACCAGGTTAGGACTAGGTAGGGTTAGTAGTTACTGGGACCAGGTTAGGACTAGGTACGGTTAGCAGTCAGTAGTTTTTGGGACCAGGTTAGAACTAGGTAGGGTTAGTAGTTAATGGGACCAGGTTAGGACTAGGTCAGGTTAGTTGTTAATGGGTCCAGTTTAGGACTAGGTAGGGTTAGTAATTAGTAGTTACTGGGACCAGGTTAGAACTAGGTAGGGTTAATAGTTACTGCGACCAGGTTAGGACTATGTAGGGTTAGTAGTTACTGGGACCAGGTTAGGACTAGGTAGGTTTAGTAGTTACTGGGACCAGGTTAGGACTAGGTATGGTTAGCAGTCAGTAGTTACTGGGACCAGGTTAAAACTAGGTAGGGTTAGTAATCAGTAGTTACAAGGACCAGGTTAGGACTAGGTAGGGTTAGTAGTTACTGGGACCAGGTTAGGACTTGGTAGGGTTAGTAGTTACTGGGACCAGGTTAGGACTAGGTAGGGTTAGTAGTTACTGGGACCAGGTTAGGACTAGGTAGGTTTAGTAGTTACTGGGACCAGGTTAGGACTAGGTAGGGTTAGTAGTTACTGGGACCAGGTCAGGACTAGGTAGGGTCAGTAGTTACTGGGAACTGGTTAGAACTAGGTAGGGTTAATAGTTACTGGGACCAGGTTAGGACTAGGTAGGGTTAGGAGTTACTGGGACCAGGTTAGGACTAGGTAGGGTTAGTAGTTACTGGGACCAGGTCAGGACTAGGTAGGGTTATTAGTTACTGGGACCAGGTTAGGACGAGGTCAGGTTAGTAGTTACTGGGACCAGGTTAGGACTAGGTAGGGTTAGTAGTTAGTAGTTATTGGGACCAGGTTAGGACTAGGTAGGGTTAGTAGGTAGTAGTTATTGGGACCAGGTTAGGACTAGGTAGGGTTAGTAATCAGTAGTTACAAGGACCAGTTTAGGACTAGGTAGGGTTAGTAGTTAATGGGACCAGGTTAGGACTTGGTAGGGTTAGTAGTTACTGGGACCAGGTTAGGACTAGGTAGGGTTAGTAGTTACTGGGACCAGGTTAGGACTGGGTAGGGTTAGTAGTCATTAGTTACTGGGACCAGGTTAGGACTAGGTAGGGTTAGTAGTTACTGGGACCAGGTTAGGACTAGGTAGGGTTAGTAGTCAGTAGGTCCTGGAACCAGGTTAGGACTTGGTAGGGTTAGTAGTTACTGGGACCAGGTTAGGACTAGGTAGGGTTAGTAGTCAGTAGTTACTGGGACCAGGTTAGGACTAGGTAGGGTTAGTAGTTACTGGGACCAGGTTAGGACTAGGTACGGTTAGCAGTCAGTAGTTTTTGGGACCAGGTTAGAACTAGGTAGGGTTAGTAGTTAATGGGACCAGGTTAGGACTAGGTCAGGTTAGTTGTTAATGGGTCCAGTTTAGGACTAGGTAGGGTTAGTAATTAGTAGTTACTGGGACCAGGTTAGAACTAGGTAGGGTTAATAGTTACTGCGACCAGGTTAGGACTATGTAGGGTTAGTGGTTACTGGGACCAGGTTAGGACTAGGTAGGTTTAGTAGTTACTGGGACCAGGTTAGGACTAGGTATGGTTAGCAGTCAGTAGTTACTGGGACCAGGTTAAAACTAGGTAGGGTTAGTAATCAGTAGTTACAAGGACCAGGTTAGGACTAGGTAGGGTTAGTAGTTACTGGGACCAGGTTAGGACTTGGTAGGGTTAGTAGTTACTGGGACCAGGTTAGGACTAGGTAGGGTTAGTAGTTACTGGGACCAGGTTAGGACTAGGTAGGTTTAGTAGTTACTGGGACCAGGTTAGGACTAGGTAGGGTTAGTAGTTACTGGGACCAGGTCAGGACTAGGTAGGGTCAGTAGTTACTGGGAACTGGTTAGAACTAGGTAGGGTTAATAGTTACTGGGACCAGGTTAGGACTAGGTAGGGTTAGGAGTTACTGGGACCAGGTTAGGACTAGGTAGGGTTAGTAGTTACTGGGACCAGGTCAGGACTAGGTAGGGTTATTAGTTACTGGGACCAGGTTAGGACTAGGTCAGGTTAGTAGTTACTGGGACCAGGTTAGGACTAGGTAGGGTTAGTAGTTAGTAGTTATTGGGACCAGGTTAGGACTAGGTAGGGTTAGTAGGTAGTAGTTATTGGGACCAGGTTAGGACTAGGTAGGGTTAGTAATCAGTAGTTACAAGGACCAGTTTAGGACTAGGTAGGGTTAGTAGTTAATGGGACCAGGTTAGGACTTGGTAGGGTTAGTAGTTACTGGGACCAGGTTAGGACTAGGTAGGGTTAGTAGTTACTGGGACCAGGTTAGGACTGGGTAGGGTTAGTAGTCATTAGTTACTGGGACCAGGTTAGGACTAGGTAGGGTTAGTAGTTACTGGGACCAGGTTAGGACTAGGTAGGGTTAGTAGTCAGTAGGTCCTGGAACCAGGTTAGGACTTGGTAGGGTTAGTAGTTACTGGGACCAGGTTAGGACTAGGTAGGGTTAGTAGTCAGTAGTTACTGGGACCAGGTTAGGACTAGGTAGGGTTAGTAGTTACTGGGACCAGGTTAGGACTAGGTACGGTTAGCAGTCAGTAGTTTTTGGGACCAGGTTAGAACTAGGTAGGGTTAGTAGTTAATGGGACCAGGTTAGGACTAGGTACGGTTAGTAGTTACTGGGACCAGGTTAGGACTAGGTAGGGTTAGTAGTCAGTAGTTACATGGACCATGTTAGAACTATGTAGGGTTATTAGTTACTGGGACCAGGTTAGGACTAGGTAGGGTTAGTAGTTACTGGGAACAGGTTAGGATTAGGTAGGGTTAGTAGTCAGTAGTTACTGGGACCAGGTTAGGACTTGGCAGGGTTAGTAGTCAGTAGTTACTGGGACCAGGTTAGGACTTGGTAGGGTTAGTAGTTATTGGGACCAGGTTAGGACTAGATAGGGTTAGTAGTCAGTAGTTACTGGGACCAGGTTAGAACTAGGTAGGGTGGGTAGTTACTGGGACCAGGTTAGGACTATGTAGGGTTAGTAGTCAGTAGTTACTGGGACCAGGTTAGGACTAGGTAGGGTTAGTAGTCAGTAGTTACTGGGACCAGGTTAGGACTTGGTAGGGTTAGTAGTTACTGGGACCAGGTTAGGACTAGGTACGGTTAGCAGTCAATAGTTACTGGGACCAGGTTAGAACTAGGTAGGGTTAGTAGTTACTGGGACCAGGTTAGGACTAGGTACGGTTAGTAGTTACTGGGACCAGGTTAGGACTATGTAGGGTTAGTAGTCAGTAGTTACTGGGACCAGGTTAGGACTAGGTAGGGTTTGTAATTACTGGGACCAGGTTAGGACTACTTAGTGTTAGTAGTTACTGGGACCAGGTTAGAACTAGTTAGGGTTAGTAGTTACTGGGACCAGGTTAGGACTAGGTCAGGTTAGTTGTTAATGGGTCCAGTTTAGGACTAGGTAGGGTTAGTAATTAGTAGTTACTGGGACCAGGTTAGAACTAGGTAGGGTTAATAGTTACTGCGACCAGGTTAGGACTATGTAGGGTTAGTAGTTACTGGGACCAGGTTAGGACTAGGTAGGTTTAGTAGTTACTGGGACCAGGTTAGGACTAGGTATGGTTAGCAGTCAGTAGTTACTGGGACCAGGTTAAAACTAGGTAGGGTTAGTAATCAGTAGTTACAAGGACCAGGTTAGGACTAGGTAGGGTTAGTAGTTACTGGGACCAGGTTAGGACTTGGTAGGGTTAGTAGTTACTGGGACCAGGTTAGGACTAGTTAGGGTTAGTAGTTACTGGGACCAGGTTAGGACTAGGTAGGTTTAGTAGTTACTGGGACCAGGTTAGGACTAGGTAGGGTTAGTAGTTACTGGGACCAGGTCAGGACTAGGTAGGGTCAGTAGTTACTGGGAACTGGTTAGAACTAGGTAGGGTTAATAGTTACTGGGACCAGGTTAGGACTAGGTAGGGTTAGGAGTTACTGGGACCAGGTTAGGACTAGGTAGGGTTAGTAGTTACTGGGACCAGGTCAGGACTAGGTAGGGTTATTAGTTACTGGGACCAGGTTAGGACTAGGTCAGGTTAGTAGTTACTGGGACCAGGTTAGGACTAGGTAGGGTTAGTAGTTAGTAGTTATTGGGACCAGGTTAGGACTAGGTAGGGTTAGTAGGTAGTAGTTATTGGGACCAGGTTAGGACTAGGTAGGGTTAGTAATCAGTAGTTACAAGGACCAGTTTAGGACTAGGTAGGGTTAGTAGTTAATGGGACCAGGTTAGGACTTGGTAGGGTTAGTAGTTACTGGGACCAGGTTAGGACTAGGTAGGGTTAGTAGTTACTGGGACCAGGTTAGGACTGGGTAGGGTTAGTAGTCAGTAGTTACTGGGACCAGGTTAGGACTAGGTAGGGTTAGTAGTTACTGGGACCAGGTTAGGACTAGGTAGGGTTAGTAGTCAGTAGTTACTGGGACCAGGTTAGGACTAGGTAGGGTTAGTAGTTACTGGGACCAGGTTAGGACTAGGTACGGTTAGTAGTTACTGGGACCAGGTTAGGACTAGGTAGGGTTAGTAGTCAGTAGTTACATGGACCATGTTAGAACTATGTAGAGTTATTAGTTACTGGGACCAGGTTAGGACTAGGTAGGGTTAGTAGTTACTGGGAACAGGTTAGGATTAGGTAGGGTTAGTAGTCAGTAGTTACTGGGACCAGGTTAGGACTTGGCAGGGTTAGTAGTCAGTAGTTACTGGGACCAGGTTAGGACTTGGTAGGGTTAGTAGTTACTGGGACCAGGTTAGGACTAGGTAGGGTTAGTAGTTATTGGGACCAGGTTAGGACTAGATAGGGTTAGTAGTCAGTAGTTACTGGGACCAGGTTAGAACTAGGTAGGGTTAGTAGTTACTGGGACCAGGTTAGGACTATGTAGGGTTAGTAGTCAGTAGTTACTGGGACCAGGTTAGGACTAGGTAGGGTTAGTAGTCAGTAGTTACTGGGACCAGGTTAGGACTTGGTAGGGTTAGTAGTTACTGGGACCAGGTTAGGACTAGGTACGGTTAGCAGTCAATAGTTACTGGGACCAGGTTAGAACTAGGTAGGGCTAGTAGTTACTGGGACCAGGTTAGGACTAGGTACGGTTAGTAGTTACTGGGACCAGGTTAGGACTAGGTAGGGTTAGTAGTTACTGGGACCAGGTTAGGATTAGGTAGGGTTAGTAGTCAGTAGTTACTGGGACCAGGTTAGGACTTGGCAGGGTTAGTAGTCAGTAGTTACTGGGACCAGGTTAGGACTTGGTAGGGTTAGTAGTTACTGGGACCAGGTTAGGACTAGGTAGGGTTAGTAGTCACTGGGACCAGGTTACGACTAGGAAGGGTTAGCAGTCAGTAGTTACTGGGACCAGGTTAAAACTAGGTAGGGTTAGTAATCAGTAGTTACAAGGACCAGGTTAGGACTAGGTAGGGTTAGTAGTCAGTAGTTAATGGGACCAGGTTAGGACTAGGTAGGGTTAGTAGTTACTGGGACCAGGTTAGGACTAGGTACGGTTAGCAGTCAGTAGTTACTGGGACCAGGTTAAAACTAGGTAGGGTTAGTAATCAGTAGTTACAAGGACCAGGTTAGGACTAGGTAGGGTTAGTAGTTACTGGCACCAGGTTAGGACTTGGTAGGGTTAGTAGTTACTGGGACCAGGTTAGGACTAGGTAGGGTTAGTAGTTACTGGGACCAGGTTAGGACTAGGTAGGGTTAGTAGTTACTGGGACCAGGTTAGGACTAGGTAGGGTTAGTAGTTACTGGGACCAGGTTAGGACTAGGTAGGGTTAGCGGTTAGTAGTTACTGGGACCAGGTTAGGACTAGGTAGGGTTAGCAGTCAGTAGTTACTGGGACCAGGTTAGAACTAGGTAGGGTTAATAGTTACTGGGACCAGGTTAGGACTAGGTAGGGTTAGTAGTTACTGGGAGCAGGTTAGGACTAGGTAGGGTTAGTAGTTACTGGGACCAGGTCAGGACTAGGTAGGGTTAGTAGTTACTGGGACCAGGTTAGGACTAGGTCAGGTTAGTAGTTAATGGGACCAGGTTAGGACTAGGTAGGGTTAATAGTTAGTAGTTACTGGGACCAGGTTAGGACTAGGTAGGGTTAGTAGTTAGTAGTTATTGGGACTAGGTTAGGACTATGTAGGGTTAGTAGTTACTGGGACCAGGTCAGGACTAGGTAGGGTTATTAGTTACTGGGACCAGGTTAGGACTAGGTCAGGTTAGTAGTTACTGGGACCAGGTTAGGACTAGGTAGGGTTAGTAGTTAGTAGTTATTGGGACCAGGTTAGGACTAGGTAGGGTTAGTAGGTAGTAGTTATTGGGACCAGGTTAGGACTAGGTAGGGTTAGTAATCAGTAGTTACAAGGACCAGTTTAGGACTAGGTAGGGTTAGTAGTTAATGGGACCAGGTTAGGACTTGGTAGGGTTAGTAGTTACTGGGACCAGGTTAGGACTAGGTAGGGTTAGTAGTTACTGGGACCAGGTTAGGACTGGGTAGGGTTAGTAGTCAGTAGTTACTGGGACCAGGTTAGGACTAGGTAGGGTTAGTAGTTACTGGGACCAGGTTAGGACTAGGTAGGGTTAGTAGTCAGTAGTTACTGGGACCAGGTTAGGACTAGGTAGGGTTAGTAGTTACTGGGACCAGGTTAGGACTAGGTACGGTTAGCAGTCAGTAGTTTTTGGGACCAGGTTAGAACTAGGTAGGGTTAGTAGTTACTGGGACCAGGTTAGGACTAGGTACGGTTAGTAGTTACTGGGACCAGGTTAGGACTAGGTAGGGTTAGTAGTCAGTAGTTACATGGACCATGTTAGAACTATGTAGGGTTATTAGTTACTGGGACCAGGTTAGGACTAGGTAGGGTTAGTAGTTACTGGGAACAGGTTAGGATTAGGTAGGGTTAGTAGTCAGTAGTTACTGGGACCAGGTTAGGACTTGGCAGGGTTAGTAGTCAGTAGTTACTGGGAACAGGTTAGGACTTGGTAGGGTTAGTAGTTACTGGGACCAGGTTAGGACTAGGTAGGGTTAGTAGTTATTGGGACCAGGTTAGGACTAGATAGGGTTAGTAGTCAGTAGTTACTGGGACCAGGTTAGAACTAGGTAGGGTTAGTAGTTACTGGGACCAGGTTAGGACTATGTAGGGTTAGTAGTCAGTAGTTACTGGGACCAGGTTAGGACTAGGTAGGGTTAGTAGTCAGTAGTTACTGGGACCAGGTTAGGACTTGGTAGGGTTAGTAGTTACTGGGACCAGGTTAGGACTAGGTAGGGTTAGCAGTCAATAGTTACTGGGACCAGGTTAGAACTAGGTAGGGCTAGTAGTTACTGGGACCAGGTTAGGACTAGGTACGGTTAGTAGTTACTGGGACCAGGTTAGGACTAGGTAGGGTTAGTAGTTACTGGGACCAGGTTAGGATTAGGTAGGGTTAGTAGTCAGTAGTTACTGGGACCAGGTTAGGACTTGGCAGGGTTAGTAGTCAGTAGTTACTGGGACCAGGTTAGGACTTGGTAGGGTTAGTAGTTACTGGGACCAGGTTAGGACTAGGTAGGGTTAGTAGTCACTGGGACCAGGTTACGACTAGGAAAGGTTAGCAGTCAGTAGTTACTGGGACCAGGTTAAAACTAGGTAGGGTTAGTAATCAGTAGTTACAAGGACCAGGTTAGGACTAGGTAGGGTTAGTAGTCAGTAGTTAATGGGACCAGGTTAGGACTAGGTAGGGTTAGTAGTTACTGGGACCAGGTTAGGACTAGGTACAGTTAGCAGTCAGTAGTTACTGGGACCAGGTTAAAACTAGGTAGGGTTAGTAATCAGTAGTTACAAGGACCAGGTTAGGACTAGGTAGGGTTAGTAGTTACTGGCACCAGGTTAGGACTTGGTAGGGTTAGTAGTTACTGGGACCAGGTTAGGACTAGGTAGGGTTAGTAGTTACTGGGACCAGGTTAGGACTAGGTAGGGTTAGTAGTTACTGGGACCAGGTTAGGACTAGGTAGGGTTAGTAGTTACTGGGACCAGGTTAGGACTAGGTAGGGTTAGCGGTTAGTAGTTACTGGGACCAGGTTAGGACTAGGTAGGGTTAGCAGTCAGTAGTTACTGGGACCAGGTTAGAACTAGGTAGGGTTAATAGTTACTGGGACCAGGTTAGGACTAGGTAGGGTTAGTAGTTACTGGGAGCAGGTTAGGACTAGGTAGGGTTAGTAGTTACTGGGACCAGGTCAGGACTAGGTAGGGTTAGTAGTTACTGGGACCAGGTTAGGACTAGGTCAGGTTAGTAGTTAATGGGACCAGGTTAGGACTAGGTAGGGTTAATAGTTAGTAGTTACTGGGACCAGGTTAGGACTAGGTAGGGTTAGTAGTTAGTAGTTATTGGGACTAAGTTAGGACTATGTAGGGTTAGTAGCTAGTAGTTATTGGGTCAAGGTTAGGACTAGGTAGGGTTAGTAATCAGTAGTTACAAGGACCAGGTTAGGACTAGGTAGGGTTAGTAGTTACTGGGACCAGGTTAGGACTAGGTAGGGTTAGTAGTTACTGGGACCAGGTTAGGACTAGGTAGGGTTAGTAGTTACTGGGACCAGGTTAGGACTAGGTAGGGTTAGTAGTTACTGGGACCAGGTTAGGACTTGGTAGGGTTAGTAGTTACTGGGACCAGGTTAGGACTAGGTAGGGTTAGTAGTTACTGGGACCAGGTTAGGACTAGGTAGGGTTAGTAGTCAGTAGTTACTGGGACCAGGTTAGGACTAGGTAGGGTTAGTAGTTACTGGGACCAGGTTAGGACTAGGTAGGGTTAGTAGTTAATGGGACCAGGTTAGGACTTGGTAGGGTTAGTAGTTACTGGGACCAGGTTAGGACTAGGTAGGGTTAGTAGTTACTGGGACCAGGTTAGGACTAGGTAGGGTTAGTAGTCAGTAGTTACTGGGACCAGGTTAGGACTTGGCAGGGTTAGTAGTCAGTAGTTACTGGGACCAGGTTAGGACTTGGTAGGGTTAGTAGTTACTGGGACCAGGTTAGGACTAGGTAGGGTTAGTAGTTACTGGGACCAGGTTAGGACTAGATAGGGTTAGTAGTCAGTAGTTACTGGGACCAGGTTAGAACTAGGTAGGGTTAGTAGTCAGTAGTTACTGGGACCAGGTTAGGACTTGGTAGGGTTAGTAGTTACTGGGACCAGGTTAGGACTAGGTACGGTTAGCAGTCAATAGTTACTGGGACCAGGTTAGAACTAGGTAGGGTTAGTAGTTACTGGGACCAGGTTAGGACTAGGTACGGTTAGTAGTTACTGGGACCAGGTTAGGACTAGGTAGGGTTAGTAGTTACTGGGACCAGGTTAGGACTAGGTAGGGTTAGTAGTCAGTAGTTACTGGGACCAGGTTAGGACTAGGTAGGGTTAGTAGTTACTGGGACCAGGTTACAACTAGGTAGGGTTAGCAGTCAGTAGTTACTGGGACAAGGTTAGGACTTGGTAGGGTTAGTAGTTACTGGGACCAGGTTAGGACTAGGTAGGGTTAGTAGTCAGTAGTTATTTGGACCAGGTTAGGACTAGGTAGGGTTAATAGTTACTGGGACCAGGTTAGGACTAGGTAGGGTTAGTAGTTACTGGGACCAGGTTAAGACTAGGTAGGGTTAGTAGTTACTGGGACCAGGTTAGGGCTAGATAGGGTTAGTAGTCAGTAGTTACTGGGACCAGGTTAGAACTAGGTAGGGTTAGTAGTTACTGGGACCAGGTTAGGACTATGTAGGGTTACTAGTCAGTAGTTACTGGGACCAGGTTAGGAATTGGTAGGTGTAGTAGTTACTGGGACCAGGTTAGGACTAGGTAGGGTTAGTAGTTACTAGGACCAGGTTAGAACTAGGTAGGGTTAGTAGTTACTGGGACCAGGTTAGAACTAGGTAGGGTTTGTAGTTATTGGGACCAGGTTAAGACTAGCTGGGGATAGTAGTCAGTAGTTACTGGGACCAGGTTAGAACTAGGTAGGGTTAATAGTTACTGGGACCAGGTTAGGACGAGGTAGGGTTAGTAGTTACTGGGACCAGGTTAGGACTAGGTAGGGTTAGTAGTTACTGGGACCAGGTTAGGACTAGGTAGGGTTAGTAGTTACTGGGACCAGGTTAGGACTAGGTAGGGTTAGTAGTTACTGGGACCAGGTTAGAACTAGGTAGGGTTTGTAGTTATTGGGACCAGGTTAAGACTAGCTGGGGATAGTAGTCAGTAGTTACTGGGACCAGGTTAGAACTAGGTAGGGTTAATAGTTACTGGGACCAGGTTAGGACGAGGTAGGGTTAGTAGTTACTGGTACCAGGTTAGGACTAGGTAGGGTTAGTAGTTACTGGGACCAGGTTAGGACTAGGTAGGGTTAGTAGTTACTGGGACCAGGTTAGGACTAGGTAGGGTTAGTAGTGACTGGGACCAGGTTAGGACTAGGTAGGGTTAGTAGTCAGTAGTTACATGGACCAGGTTAGAACTATGTAGGGTTATTAGTTACTGGGACCAGGTTAGGACTAGGTAGGGTTAGTAGTTACTGGGACCAGGTTAGGATTAGGTAGGGTTAGTAGTCAGTAGTTACTGGGACCAGGTTAGGACTAGGTAGGGTTAGTAGTTACTGGGACCAGGTTAGGACTAGGTAGGGTTAGTAGTTACTGGGACCAGGTTTAGGACTAGATAGGGTTAGTTGTCAGTAGTTACTGGGACCAGGTTAGAACTAGGTAGGGTTACTAGTTACTGGGACCAGGTTAGGACTATGTAGAGTTAGTAGTCAGTAGTTACTGGGACCAGGTTAGGACTTGGTAGGTGTAGTAGTTACTGGGACCAGGTTAGGACTAGGTAGGGTTAGTAGTTACTGGGACCAGGTTAGGACTAGGTAGGGTTAGTAGTTACTGGGACCAGGTTAGAACTAGGTAGGGTTAATAGTTACTGGGACCAGGTTAGGACTAGGTAGTGTTAATAGTTACTGGGACCAGGGTAGGACTAGGTAGGGTTAGTAGTTACTGGGACCAGGGTAGGACTAGGTAGGGTTAGTAGTTACTGGGACCAGGTTAGGACTAGATAGGGTTAGTAGTCAGTAGTTATTGGGACCAGGTTAGAACTAGGTAGGGTTAATAGTTACTGGGACCAGGTTAGGACTAGGTAGGGTTAGTAGTTACTGGGACCAGGTTAGGACTAGGTATGGTTAGTAGTTAGTAGTTATTGGGACTAGGTTAGGACTAGGTAGGGTTAGTAGCTAGTAGTTATTGGGTCAAGGTTAGGACTAGGTAGGGTTAGTAATCAGTAGTTACAAGGACCAGGTTAGGACTAGGTAGGTTTAGTAGTTACTGGGACCAGGTTAGGACTTGGTAGTGTTAGTAGTTACTTGGACCAGGTTAGGACTAGGTAGGGTTAGTAGTTACTGGGACCAGGTTAGGACTAGGTAGGGTTAGTAGTTACTGGGACCAGGTTAGGACTAGGTAGGGTTAGTAGTTACTGGGACCAGGTTAGGACTAGATAGGGTTAGTAGTCAGTAGTTACTGGGACCAGGTTAGAACTAGGTAGGGTTAGTAGTTACTGGGACCAGGTTAGGACTAGGTAGGGTTAGTAGTTACTGGGACCAGGTTAGGACTAGGTAGGGTTAGTAGTTACTGGGACCAGGTTACGACTAGGTAGGGTTAGCAGTCAGTAGTTACTGGGACCAGGTTAAAACTAGGTAGGGTTAATAGTTACTGGGACCAGGTTAAGACTAGGTAGGGTTAGTAGTTACTGGGACCAGGTTAGGACTAGATAGGGTTACTAGTCAGTAGTTACTGGGACCAGGTATGAACTAGGTAGGGTTAGTAGTTACTGGGACCAGGTTAGGACTATGTAGGGTTAGTAGTCAGTAGTTACTGGGACCAGGTTAGGACTTGGTAGGTGTAGTAGTTACTGGGACAAGGTTAGGACTAGATAGGGTTAGTAGTTACTGGGACCAGGTTAGGACTAGGTAGGGTTAGTAGTTCCTGGGACAAGGTTAGAACTAGGTAGGGTTAGTAGTTACTGGGACCAGGTTAGAACTAGGTAGGGTTAGTAGTTACTGGGACCAGGTTAGGACTAGGTAGGGAGAGTAGTCAGTAGTTACTGGGACCAGGTTAGAACTAGGTAGGGTTAATAGTTACTGGGACCAGGTTAGGACGAGGTAAGGTCAGTAGTTACTGGGACCAGGTTAGGACTTGGTATGGTTAGCAGTTACTGGGACCAGGTTAGGACTAGTTAGGGTTAGTAGTTACTGGGACCAGGTTAGGACTAGGTAGGGTTAGCAGTCAGTAGTTACTGGGACCAGGTTAGAACTAGGTAGGGTTAATAGTTACTGGGACCAGGTTAGGACTAGGTAGGGTTAGTAGTTACTGGGACCAGGTTAGGACTAGGTAGGGTTAGTAGTTACTGGGACCAGGTCAGGACTAGGTAGGGTTAGTAGTTACTGGGACCAGGTTAGGACTAGGTCAGGTTAGTAGTTAATGGGACCAGGTTAGGACTAGGTAGGGTTAATAGTTAGTAGTTACTGGGACCAGGTTAGGACTTGGTAGGGTTAGTAGTTAGTAGTTATTGGGACCAGGTTAGGACTAGGTAGGGTTAGTAGTCAGTAGTTACAAGGACCAGGTTAGGACTAGGTAGGGTTAGTAGTTACTGGGACCAGGTTAGGACCAGGTAGGGTTAGTAGTTACTGGGACCAGGTTAGGACTAGGTAGGGTTAGTAGTTACTGGGACCAGGTTAGGACTAGGTAGGGTTAGCAGTCATCAGTTACTGGGACCAGGTTAGGACTAGGTAGGGTTAGTAGTTACTGGGACCAGGTTAGGACTAGGTAGGGTTAGTAGTCAGTAGTTACTGGGACAAGGTTAGAACTAGGTAGGGTTAGTAGTTACTGGGACCAGGTTAGGACTAGGTAGGGTTAGTAGTCAGTAGTTACTGGGACCAGGTTAGGACTTGGTAGGTTTAGTAGTTACTGGGACCAGGTTAGGACTAGGTAGCGTTAGTAGTCAGTAGTTATTGGGACCAGGTTAGGACTAGGTAGGGTTAGTAGTTACTGGGACCAGGTTAGGACTAGGTAGGGTTAGTAGTTACTGGGACCAGGTTAGGACTAGGTAGGGTTAGTAGTTAGTAGTTATTGGGACTAGGTTAGGACTAGGTAGGGTTAGTAGCTAGTAGTTATTGGGTCAAGGTTAGGACTAGGTAGGGTTAGTAATCAGTAGTTACAAGGACCAGGTTAGGACTAGGTAGGTTTAGTAGTTACTGGGACCAGGTTAGGACTTGGTAGTGTTAGTAGTTACTTGGACCAGGTTAGGACTAGGTAGGGTTAGTAGTTACTGGGACCAGGTTAGGACTAGGTAGGGTTAGTAGTTACTGGGACCAGGTTAGGACTAGGTAGGGTTAGTAGTTACTGGGACCAGGTTAGGACTAGGTAGGGTTAGTAGTTACTGGGACCAGGTTAGGACTAGATAGGGTTAGTAGTCAGTAGTTACTGGGACCAGGTTAGAACTAGGTAGGGTTAGTAGTTACTGGGACCAGGTTAGGACTTGGTAGGGTTAGTAGTTACTGGGACCAGGTTACGACTAGGTAGGGTTAGCAGTCAGTAGTTACTGGGACCAGGTTAAAACTAGGTAGGGTTAATAGTTACTGGGACCAGGTTAAGACTAGGTAGGGTTAGTAGTTACTGGGACCAGGTTAGGACTAGATAGGGTTACTAGTCAGTAGTTACTGGGACCAGGTATGAACTAGGTAGGGTTAATAGTTACTGGGACCAGGTTAGGACTATGTAGGGTTAGTAGTCAGTAGTTACTGGGACCAGGTTAGGACTTGGTAGGTGTAGTAGTTACTGGGACAAGGTTAGGACTAGATAGGGTTAGTAGTTACTGGGACCAGGTTAGGACTAGGTAGGGTTATTAGTTCCTGGGACAAGGTTAGAACTAGGTAGGGTTAGTAGTTACTGGGACCAGGTTAGAACTAGGTAGGGTTAGTAGTTACTGGGACCAGGTTAGGACTAGGTAGGGATAGTAGTCAGTAGTTACTGGGACCAGGTTAGAACTAGGTAGGGTTAATAGTTACTGGGACCAGGTTAGGACGAGGTAGGGTTAGTAGTTACTGGGACCAGGTTAGGATTAGGTAGGGTTAGTAGTTACTGGGACCAGGTTAGGACTAGGTAAGGTCAGTAGTTACTGGGACCAGGTTAGGACTTGGTAGGGTTAGCAGTTACTGGGACCAGGTTAGGACTAGGTAGGGTTAGTAGTTACTGGGACCAGGTTAGGACTAGGTAGGGTTAGTAGTTACTGGGACCAGGTTAGGACTAGGTAGGTTTAGTAGTTACTGGGACCAGGTTAGGACTAGTTAGGGTTAGTAGTTACTGGGACCAGGTTAGGACTAGGTAGGGTTAGCAGTCAGTAGTTACTGGGACCAGGTTAGAACTAGGTACTGTTAATAGTTACTGGGAACAGGTTAGGACTAGGTAGGGTTAGTAGTTACTGGGACCAGGTTAGGACTAGGTAGGGTTAGTAGTTACTGGGACCAGGTCAGGACTAGGTAGGGTTAGTAGTTACTGGGACCAGGTTACGACTAGGTCAGGTTAGTAGTTAATGGGACCAGGTTAGGACTAGATAGGGTTAATAGTTAGTAGTTACTGGGACCAGGTTAGGACTTGGTAGGGTTAGTAGTTAGTAGTTATTGGGACCAGGTTAGGACTAGGTAGGGTTAGTAGTCAGTAGTTACAAGGACCAGGTTAGGACTAGGTAGGGTTGGTAGTTACTGGGACCAGGTTAGGACCAGGTAGGGTTAGTAGTTACTGGGACCAGGTTAGGACTAGGTAGGGTTAGTAGTTACTGGGACCAGGTTAGGACTAGGTAGGGTTAGCAGTCATCAGTTACTGGGACCAGGTTAGGACTAGGTAGGGTTAGTAGTTACTGGGACCAGGTTAGGACTAGGTAGGGTTAGTAGTCAGTAGTTACTGGGACAAGGTTAGAACTAGGTAGGGTTAGTAGTTACTGGGACCAGGTTAGGACTAGGTAGGGTTAGTAGTCAGTAGTTACTGGAACCAGGTTAGGACTTGGTAGGTTTAGTAGTTACTGGGACCAGGTTAGGACTAGGTAGGGTTAGTAGTCAGTAGTTATTGGGACCAGGTTAGGACTAGGTAGGGTTAGTAGTTACTGGGACCAGGTTAGGACTAGGTACGGTTATTAGTTACTGGGACCAGGTTAGGACTAGGTAGGGTTAGTAGTTACTGGGACCAGGTTAGGACTAGGTAGGGTTAGTAGTCTGTAGTTACATGGACCAGGTTAGAACTATGTAGGGTTATTAATTACTGGGACAAGGTTAGGACTAGGTAGGGTTAGTAGTTACTGGGACCAGGTTAGGATTAGGTATGGTTAGTAGTCAGTAGTTACTGGGACAAGGTTAGGACTTGGTAGGGTTAGTAGTTACTGGGACCAGGTTAGGACTAGGTAGGGTTAGTAGTCAGTAGTTATTTGGACCAGGTTAGGACTAGGTAGGGTTAGTAGTTACTGGGACCAGGTTACAACTAGGTAGGGTTAGCAGTCAGTAGTTACTGGGACCAGGTTAGAACAAGGTAGGGTTAATAGTTACTGGGACCAGGTTAGGACTAGGTAGGGTTAGTAGTTACTGGGACCAGGTTAAGACTAGGTAGGGTTAGTAGTTACTGGGACCAGGTTAGGGCTAGATAGGGTTAGTAGTCAGTAGTTACTGGGACCAGGTTAGAACTAGGTAGGGTTAGTAGTTACTGGGACCAGGTTAGGACTATGTAGGTTTACTAGTCAGTAGTTACTGGGACCAGGTTAGGAATTGGTAGGTGTAGTAGTTACTGGGACCAGGTTAGGACTAGGTAGGGTTAGTAGTTACTAGGACCAGGTTAGAACTAGGTAGGGTTAGTAGTTACTGGGACAAGGTTAGAACTAGGTAGGGTTTGTAGTTATTGGGACCAGGTTAGGACTAGGTAGGGATAGTAGTCAGTAGTTACTGGGACCAGGTTAGAACTAGGTAGGGTTAATAGTTACTGGGACCAGGTTAGGACGAGGTAGGGTTAGTAGTTACTGGGACCAGGTTAGGATTAGGTAGGGTTAGTAGTTACTGGGACCAGGTTAGGACTAGGTAAGGTCAGTAGTTACTGGGACCAGGTTAGGACTTGGTAGGGTTAGCAGTTACTGGGACCAGGTTAGGACTAGGTAGGGTTAGTAGTTACTGGGACCAGGTTAGGACTAGGTAGGGTTAGTAGTTACTGGGACCAGGTTAGGACTAGGTAGGTTTAGTAGTTACTGGGACCAGGTTAGGACTAGTTAGGGTTAGTAGTTACTGGGACCAGGTTAGGACTAGGTAGGGTTAGCAGTCAGTAGTTACTGGGACCAGGTTAGAACTAGGTACTGTTAATAGTTACTGGGAACAGGTTAGGACTAGGTAGGGTTAGTAGTTACTGGGACCAGGTTAGGACTAGGTAGGGTTAGTAGTTACTGGGACCAGGTCAGGACTAGGTAGGGTTAGTAGTTACTGGGACCAGGTTACGACTAGGTCAGGTTAGTAGTTAATGGGACCAGGTTAGGACTAGATAGGGTTAATAGTTAGTAGTTACTGGGACCAGGTTAGGACTTGGTAGGGTTAGTAGTTAGTAGTTATTGGGACCAGGTTAGGACTAGGTAGGGTTAGTAGTCAGTAGTTACAAGGACCAGGTTAGGACTAGGTAGGGTTGGTAGTTACTGGGACCAGGTTAGGACCAGGTAGGGTTAGTAGTTACTGGGACCAGGTTAGGACTAGGTAGGGTTAGTAGTTACTGGGACCAGGTTAGGACTAGGTAGGGTTAGCAGTCATCAGTTACTGGGACCAGGTTAGGACTAGGTAGGGTTAGTAGTTACTGGGACCAGGTTAGGACTAGGTAGGGTTAGTAGTCAGTAGTTACTGGGACAAGGTTAGAACTAGGTAGGGTTAGTAGTTACTGGGACCAGGTTAGGACTAGGTAGGGTTAGTAGTCAGTAGTTACTGGAACCAGGTTAGGACTTGGTAGGTTTAGTAGTTACTGGGACCAGGTTAGGACTAGGTAGGGTTAGTAGTCAGTAGTTATTGGGACCAGGTTAGGACTAGGTAGGGTTAGTAGTTACTGGGACCAGGTTAGGACTAGGTACGGTTATTAGTTACTGGGACCAGGTTAGGACTAGGTAGGGTTAGTAGTTACTGGGACCAGGTTAGGACTAGGTAGGGTTAGTAGTCTGTAGTTACATGGACCAGGTTAGAACTATGTAGGGTTATTAATTACTGGGACAAGGTTAGGACTAGGTAGGGTTAGTAGTTACTGGGACCAGGTTAGGATTAGGTATGGTTAGTAGTCAGTAGTTACTGGGACAAGGTTAGGACTTGGTAGGGTTAGTAGTTACTGGGACCAGGTTAGGACTAGGTAGGGTTAGTAGTCAGTAGTTATTTGGACCAGGTTAGGACTAGGTAGGGTTAGTAGTTACTGGGACCAGGTTACAACTAGGTAGGGTTAGCAGTCAGTAGTTACTGGGACCAGGTTAGAACAAGGTAGGGTTAATAGTTACTGGGACCAGGTTAGGACTAGGTAGGGTTAGTAGTTACTGGGACCAGGTTAAGACTAGGTAGGGTTAGTAGTTACTGGGACCAGGTTAGGGCTAGATAGGGTTAGTAGTCAGTAGTTACTGGGACCAGGTTAGAACTAGGTAGGGTTAGTAGTTACTGGGACCAGGTTAGGACTATGTAGGTTTACTAGTCAGTAGTTACTGGGACCAGGTTAGGAATTGGTAGGTGTAGTAGTTACTGGGACCAGGTTAGGACTAGGTAGGGTTAGTAGTTACTAGGACCAGGTTAGAACTAGGTAGGGTTAGTAGTTACTGGGACCAGGTTAGAACTAGGTAGGGTTTGTAGTTATTGGGACCAGGTTAAGACTAGCTGGGGATAGTAGTCAGTAGTTACTGGGACCAGGTTAGAACTAGGTAGGGTTAATAGTTACTGGGACCAGGTTAGGACGAGGTAGGGTTAGTAGTTACTGGTACCAGGTTAGGACTAGGTAGGGTTAGTAGTTACTGGGACCAGGTTAGGACTAGGTAGGTGTAGTAGTTACTGGGACCAGGTTAGGACTAGGTAGGGTTAGTAGTGACTGGGACCAGGTTAGGACTAGGTAGGGTTAGTAGTCAGTAGTTACATGGACCAGGTTAGAACTATGTAGGGTTATTAGTTACTGGGACCAGGTTAGGACTAGGTAGGGTTAGTAGTTACTGGGACCAGGTTAGGATTAGGTAGGGTTAGTAGTCAGTAGTTACTGGGACCAGGTTAGGACTAGGTAGGGTTAGTAGTTACTGGGACCAGGTTACGACTAAGTAGGGTTAGCAGTCAGTAGTTACTGGGACCAGGTTAGAACAAGGTAGGATTAATAGTTACTGGGACCAGGTTAGGACTAGGTAGGGTTAGCAGTTACTGGGATCAGGTTAGGACCTGGTAGGGTTAGTAGTTACTGGGACCAGGTTTAGGACTAGATAGGGTTAGTTGTCAGTAGTTACTGGGACCAGGTTAGAACTAGGTAGGGTTACTAGTTACTGGGACCAGGTTAGGACTATGTAGGGTTAGTAGTCAGTAGTTACTGGGACCAGGTTAGGACTTGGTAGGTGTAGTAGTTACTGGGACCAGGTTAGAACTAGGTAGGGTTAGTAGTTACTGGGACCAGGTTAGGACTAGGTAGGGTTAGTAGTTACTGGGACCAGGTTAGAACTAGGTAGGGTTAATAGTTACTGGGACCAGGTTAGGACTAGTTAGTGTTAATAGTTACTGGGACCAGGGTAGGACTAGGTAGGGTTAGTAGTTACTGGGACCAGGGTAGGACTAGGTAGGGTTAGTAGTTACTGGGACCAGGTTAGGACTAGATAGGGTTAGTAGTCAGTAGTTATTGGGACCAGGTTAGAACTAGGTAGGGTTAATAGTTACTGGGACCAGGTTAGGACTAGGTAGGGTTAGTAGTTACTGGGACCAGGTTAGGACTAGGTATGGTTAGTAGTTAGTAGTTATTGGGACTAGGTTAGGACTAGGTAGGGTTAGTAGCTAGTAGTTATTGGGTCAAGGTTAGGACTAGGTAGGGTTAGTAATCAGTAGTTACAAGGACCAGGTTAGGACTAGGTAGGTTTAGTAGTTACTGGGACCAGGTTAGGACTTGGTAGTGTTAGTAGTTACTTGGACCAGGTTAGGACTAGGTAGGGTTAGTAGTTACTGGGACCAGGTTAGGACTAGGTAGGGTTAGTAGTTACTGGGACCAGGTTAGGACTAGGTAGGGTTAGTAGTTACTGGGACCAGGTTAGGACTAGGTAGGGTTAGTAGTTACTGGGACCAGGTTAGGACTAGGTAGGGTTAGCAGTCATCAGTTACTGGGACCAGGTTAGGACTAGGTAGGGTTAGTAGTTACTGGGACCAGGTTAGGACTAGGTAGGGTTAGTAGTCAGTAGTTACTGGGACAAGGTTAGAACTAGGTAGGGTTAGTAGTTACTGGGACCAGGTTAGGACTAGGTAGGGTTAGTAGTCAGTAGTTACTGGAACCAGGTTAGGACTTGGTAGGTTTAGTAGTTACTGGGACCAGGTTAGGACTAGGTAGGGTTAGTAGTCAGTAGTTATTGGGACCAGGTTAGGACTAGGTAGGGTTAGTAGTTACTGGGACCAGGTTAGGACTAGGTACGGTTATTAGTTACTGGGACCAGGTTAGGACTAGGTAGGGTTAGTAGTTACTGGGACCAGGTTAGGACTAGGTAGGGTTAGTAGTCTGTAGTTACATGGACCAGGTTAGAACTATGTAGGGTTATTAATTACTGGGACAAGGTTAGGACTAGGTAGGGTTAGTAGTTACTGGGACCAGGTTAGGATTAGGTATGGTTAGTAGTCAGTAGTTACTGGGACAAGGTTAGGACTTGGTAGGGTTAGTAGTTACTGGGACCAGGTTAGGACTAGGTAGGGTTAGTAGTCAGTAGTTATTTGGACCAGGTTAGGACTAGGTAGGGTTAGTAGTTACTGGGACCAGGTTACAACTAGGTAGGGTTAGCAGTCAGTAGTTACTGGGACCAGGTTAGAACAAGGTAGGGTTAATAGTTACTGGGACCAGGTTAGGACTAGGTAGGGTTAGTAGTTACTGGGACCAGGTTAAGACTAGGTAGGGTTAGTAGTTACTGGGACCAGGTTAGGGCTAGATAGGGTTAGTAGTCAGTAGTTACTGGGACCAGGTTAGAACTAGGTAGGGTTAGTAGTTACTGGGACCAGGTTAGGACTATGTAGGTTTACTAGTCAGTAGTTACTGGGACCAGGTTAGGAATTGGTAGGTGTAGTAGTTACTGGGACCAGGTTAGGACTAGGTAGGGTTAGTAGTTACTAGGACCAGGTTAGAACTAGGTAGGGTTAGTAGTTACTGGGACAAGGTTAGAACTAGGTAGGGTTTGTAGTTATTGGGACCAGGTTAGGACTAGGTAGGGATAGTAGTCAGTAGTTACTGGGACCAGGTTAGAACTAGGTAGGGTTAATAGTTACTGGGACCAGGTTAGGACGAGGTAGGGTTAGTAGTTACTGGGACCAGGTTAGGATTAGGTAGGGTTAGTAGTTACTGGGACCAGGTTAGGACTAGGTAAGGTCAGTAGTTACTGGGACCAGGTTAGGACTTGGTAGGGTTAGCAGTTACTGGGACCAGGTTAGGACTAGGTAGGGTTAGTAGTTACTGGGACCAGGTTAGGACTAGGTAGGGTTAGTAGTTACTGGGACCAGGTTAGGACTAGGTAGGTTTAGTAGTTACTGGGACCAGGTTAGGACTAGTTAGGGTTAGTAGTTACTGGGACCAGGTTAGGACTAGGTAGGGTTAGCAGTCAGTAGTTACTGGGACCAGGTTAGAACTAGGTACTGTTAATAGTTACTGGGACCAGGTTAGGACTAGGTAGGGTTAGTAGTTACTGGGACCAGGTTAGGACTAGGTAGGGTTAGTAGTTACTGGGACCAGGTCAGGACTAGGTAGGGTTAGTAGTTACTGGGACCAGGTTAGGACTAGGTCAGGTTAGTAGTTAATGGGACCAGGTTAGGACTAGATAGGGTTAATAGTTAGTAGTTACTGGGACCAGGTTAGGACTTGGTAGGGTTAGTAGTTAGTAGTTATTGGGACCAGGTTAGGACTAGGTAGGGTTAGTAGTCAGTAGTTACAAGGACCAGGTTAGGACTAGGTAGGGTTGGTAGTTACTGGGACCAGGTTAGGACCAGGTAGGGTTAGTAGTTACTGGGACCAGGTTAGGACTAGGTAGGGTTAGTAGTTACTGGGACCAGGTTAGGACTAGGTAGGGTTAGCAGTCATCAGTTACTGGGACCAGGTTAGGACTAGGTAGGGTTAGTAGTTACTGGGACCAGGTTAGGACTAGGTAGGGTTAGTAGTCAGTAGTTACTGGGACAAGGTTAGAACTAGGTAGGGTTAGTAGTTACTGGGACCAGGTTAGGACTAGGTAGGGTTAGTAGTCAGTAGTTACTGGGACCAGGTTAGGACTTGGTAGGTTTAGTAGTTACTGGGACCAGGTTAGGACTAGGTAGGGTTAGTAGTCAGTAGTTATTGGGACCAGGTTAGGACTAGGTAGGGTTAGTAGTTACTGGGACCAGGTTAGGACTAGGTACGGTTATTAGTTACTGGGACCAGGTTAGGACTAGGTAGGGTTAGTAGTTACTGGGACCAGGTTAGGACTAGGTAGGGTTAGTAGTCTGTAGTTACATGGACCAGGTTAGAACTATGTAGGGTTATTAATTACTGGGACAAGGTTAGGACTAGGTAGGGTTAGTAGTTACTGGGACCAGGTTAGGATTAGGTATGGTTAGTAGTCAGTAGTTACTGGGACAAGGTTAGGACTTGGTAGGGTTAGTAGTTACTGGGACCAGGTTAGGACTAGGTAGGGTTAGTAGTCAGTAGTTATTTGGACCAGGTTAGGACTAGGTAGGGTTAGTAGTTACTGGGACCAGGTTAGGACTAGATAGGGTTAGCAGTCAGTAGTTACTGGGACCAGGTTAGAACAAGGTAGGGTTAGTAGTTACTGGGACCAGGTTAGGACTAGGTAGGGTTAGTAGTTACTGGGACCAGGTTAAGACTAGGTAGGGTAGCAGTCAGTAGTTACTGGGACCAGGTTAGGGCTAGATAGGGTTAGTAGTCAGTAGTTACTGGGACCAGGTTAGAACTAGGTAGGGTTAGTAGTTACTGGGACCAGGTTAGGACTATGTAGGTTTACTAGTCAGTAGTTACTGGGACCAGGTTAGGAATTAGGTAGGAGTAGTCAGTAGTTACTGGGACCAGGTTAGGACTAGGTAGGGTTAGTAGTTACTGGGACCAGGTTAGGACTAGGTAGGGTTAGTAGTTACTGGGACCAGGTTAGGACTAGGTAGGGTTAGTAGTTACTGGGACCAGGTTAAGACTAGGTAGGGATAGTAGTCAGTAGTTACTGGGACCAGGTTAGAACTAGGTAGGGTTAATAGTTACTGGGACCAGGTTAGGACGAGGTAGGGTTAGTAGTTACTGGGACCAGGTTAGGACTAGGTAGGGTTAGTAGTTACTGGGACCAGGTTAGGACTAGGTAGGGTGTAGTAGTTACTGGGACCAGGTTAGGACTAGGTAGGGTTAGTAGTGACTGGGACCAGGTTAGGACTAGGTAGGGTTAGTAGTCAGTAGTTACATGGACCAGGTTAGAACTAGGTAGGGTGTAGTAGTTACTGGGACCAGGTTAGGACTAGGTAGGGTTAGTAGTGACTGGGACCAGGTTAGGACTAGGTAGGGTTAGTAGTCAGTAGTTACTGGGACCAGGTTAGGACTAGGTAGGGTTAGTAGTTACTGGGACCAGGTTACGACTAAGTAGGGTTAGCAGTCAGTAGTTACTGGGACCAGGTTAGAACAAGGTAGGATTAATAGTTACTGGGACCAGGTTAGGACTAGGTAGGGTTAGCAGTTACTGGGACCAGGTTAGGACCTGGTAGGGTTAGTAGTTACTGGGACCAGGTTTAGGACTAGATAGGGTTAGTTGTCAGTAGTTACTGGGACCAGGTTAGAACTAGGTAGGGTTACTAGTTACTGGGACCAGGTTAGGACTATGTAGGGTTAGTAGTCAGTAGTTACTGGGACCAGGTTAGGACTTGGTAGGTGTAGTAGTTACTGGGACCAGGTTAGGACTAGGTAGGGTTAGTAGTTACTGGGACCAGGTTAGGACTAGGTAGGGTTAGTAGTTACTGGGACCAGGTTAGAACTAGGTAGGGTTAATAGTTACTGGGACCAGGTTAGGACTAGTTATTGTTAATAGTTACTGGGACCAGGGTAGGACTAGGTAGGGTTAGTAGTTACTGGGACCAGGGTAGGACTAGGTAGGGTTAGTAGATACTGGGACCAGGTTAGGACTAGATAGGGTTAGTAGTCAGTAGTTATTGGGACCAGGTTAGAACTAGGTAGGGTTAATAGTTACTGGGACCAGGTTAGGACTAGGTAGGGTTAGTAGTTACTGGGACCAGGTTAGGACTAGGTATGGTTAGTAGTTAGTAGTTATTGGGACTAGGTTAGGACTAGGTAGGGTTAGTAGCTAGTAGTTATTGGGTCAAGGTTAGGACTAGGTAGGGTTAGTAATCAGTAGTTACAAGGACCAGGTTAGGACTAGGTAGGTTTAGTAGTTACTGGGACCAGGTTAGGACTTGGTAGTGTTAGTAGTTACTTGGACCAGGTTAGGACTAGGTAGGGTTAGTAGTTACTGGGACCAGGTTAGGACTAGGTAGGGTTAGTAGTTACTGGGACCAGGTTAGGACTAGGTAGGGTTAGTAGTTACTGGGACCAGGTTAGGACTAGGTAGGGTTAGTAGTTACTGGGACCAGGTTAGGACTAGATAGGGTTAGTAGTCAGTAGTTACTGGGACCAGGTTAGAACTGGGTAGGGTTAGTAGTTACTGGGACCAGGTTAGGACTAGGTAGGGTTAGTAGTTACTGGGACCAGGTTACGACTAGGTAGGGTTAGCAGTCAGTAGTTACTGGGACCAGGTTAAAACTAGGTAGGGTTAATAGTTACTGGGACCAGGTTAAGACTAGGTAGGGTTAGAAGTTACTGGGACCAGGTTAGGACTAGATAGGGTTACTAGTCAGTAGTTACTGGGACCAGGTTAGGAATTGGTAGGTGTAGTAGTTACTGGGACCAGGTTAGGACTAGGTAGGGTTAGTAGTTACTAGGACCAGGTTAGAACTAGGTAGGGTTAGTAGTTACTGGGACCAGGTTAGAACTAGGTAGGGTTTGTAGTTATTGGGACCAGGTTAAGACTAGCTGGGGATAGTAGTCAGTAGTTACTGGGACCAGGTTAGAACTAGGTAGGGTTAATAGTTACTGGGACCAGGTTAGGACGAGGTAGGGTTAGTAGTTACTGGTACCAGGTTAGGACTAGGTAGGGTTAGTAGTTACTGGGACCAGGTTAGGACTAGGTAGGGTTAGTAGTTACTGGGACCAGGTTAGGACTAGGTAGGGTTAGTAGTGACTGGGACCAGGTTAGGACTAGGTAGGGTTAGTAGTCAGTAGTTACTTGGACCAGGTTAGAACTATGTAGGGTTATTAGTTACTGGGACCAGGTTAGGACTAGGTAGGGTTAGTAGTTACTGGGACCAGGTTACGACTAAGTAGGGTTAGCAGTCAGTAGTTACTGGGACCAGGTTAGAACAAGGTAGGATTAATAGTTACTGGGACCAGGTTAGGACTAGGTAGGGTTAGTAGTTACTGGGACCAGGTTAGGACTAGGTAGGGTTAGTAGTTACTGGGACCAGGTTTAGGACTAGATAGGGTTAGTTGTCAGTAGTTACTGGGACCAGGTTAGAACTAGGTAGGGTTACTAGTTACTGGGACCAGGTTAGGACTATGTAGGGTTAGTAGTCAGTAGTTACTGGGACCAGGTTAGGACTTGGTAGGTGTAGTAGTTACTGGGACCAGGTTAGGACTAGATAGCGTTAGTAATCAGTAGTTACTGGGACCAGGTTAGAACTAGTTAGGGTTAATAGTTACTGGGACCAGGTTAGGACTAGGTATGGTTAGTAGTTACTGGGACCAGGTTAGGACTAGGTAGGGTTAATTGCTACTGGGACCAGGTTAGGACTAGGTAGGGTTGGTAGTTACTGGGACCAGGTTAGGACTAGGTAGGGTTAGTAGTTACTGGGGCCAGGTTAGGACAAGGTAGGGTTAGTAGTTACTGGGACCAGGTCAGGACTAGGTAGGGTGAGTAATTAGTAGTTACTGGGACCAGGTTAGGACTAGGTTAGGTTAGTAGTTAGTAGTTATTGGGACCAGGTTAGGACTAGGTAGGGTTAGTAGTTATTGGGACCAGGTTAGGACTAGGTAGGGTTAGTAGTTACTGGGACCAGGTTAGGAATAGGTAGGGTTAGTAGTCAGTAGTTACTGGGACAAGGTTAGGACTAGGTAGGGTTGGTAGTTACTGGGACCAGGTTAGGACTAGGTAGGGCTATCAGTCAGTAGTTACTGGGACAAGGTTAGAACACGGTAGGGTTAATAGTTACTGGGACCAGGTTAGGACTAGGAAGGGTTAGTAGTCAGTAGTTACTTGGACCAGGGTAGAACTAGGTAGGGTTAATAGTTACTGGGACCAGGTTAGGACTAGGTATGGTTAGTAGTTACTGGGACCAGATTAGGACTAGATAGGGTTAATAGTTACTGGGACCAGGTTAGGACTAGGTAGGGTTAGTTGCTACTGGGACCAGGTTAGGACTAGGTAGGGTTAGTAGTTACTGGGACCAGGTTATGACTAGGTAGGGTTAATTGTTACTGGGACCAGGTTAGGACTAGGTAGGGTTAGTAGTCAGTAGTTTCTGGGACCAGGTTAGGACTAGGTAGGGTTAGTAGTTACTGGGACCAGGTTAGGACTAGGTAGGGTTAGTATTTACTGGGACCAGGTTAGGACTAGGTAGGGTTTGTAGTTACTGGGACCAGGTTAGGACTACGTAGTGTTAGTAGTTACTGGGACCAGGTTAGAACTAGGTAGGGTTAGTAGTTACTGGGACCAGGTTAGGACTAGGTCAGGTTAGTTGTTAATGGGTCCAGGTTAGGACTAGGTAGGGTTAGTAATTAGTAGTTACTGGGACCAGGTTAGAACTAGGTAGGGTTAATAGTTACTGCGACCAGGTTAGGACTATGTAGGGTTAGTAGTTACTGGGACCAGGTTAGGACTAGGTAGGTTTAGTAGTTACTGGGACCAGGTTAGGACTAGTTATGGTTAGCAGTCAGTAGTTACTGGGACAAGGTTAAAACTAGGTAGGGTTAGTAATCAGTAGTTACAAGGACCAGGTTAGGACTAGGTAGGGTTAGTAGTTACTGGGACCAGGTTAGGACTTGGTAGGGTTAGTAGTTACTGGGACCAGGTTAGGACTAGGTAGGGTTAGTAGTTACTGGGACCAGGTTAGGACTAGGTACGGTTTAGTAGTTACTGGGACCAGGTTAGGACTAGGTAGGGTTAGTAGTTACTGGGACCAGGTCAGGACTAGGTAGGGTCAGTAGTTACTGGGAACTGGTTAGAACTAGGTAGGGTTAATAGTTACTGGGACCAGGTTAGGACTAGGTAGGGTTAGGAGTTACTGGGACCAGGTTAGGACTAGGTAGGGTTAGTAGTTACTGGGACCAGGTCAGGACTAGGTAGGGTTATTAGTTACTGGGACCAGGTTAGGACTAGGTCAGGTTAGTAGTTACTGGGACCAGGTTAGGACTAGGTAGGGTTAGTAGTTAGTAGTTATTGGGACCAGGTTAGGACTAGGTAGGGTTAGTAGGTAGTAGTTATTGGGACCAGGTTAGGACTAGGTAGGGTTAGTAATCAGTAGTTACAAGGACCAGTTTAGGACTAGGTAGGGTTAGTAGTTAATGGGACCAGGTTAGGACTTGGTAGGGTTAGTAGTTACTGGGACCAGGTTAGGACTAGGTAGGGTTAGTAGTTACTGGGACCAGGTTAGGACTAGGTAGGGTTAGTAGTCAGTAGTTACTGGGACCAGGTTAGGACTAGGTAGGGTTAGTAGTTACTGGGACCAGGTTAGGACTAGGTACGGTTAGCAGTCAGTAGTTTTTGGGACCAGGTTAGAACTAGGTAGGGTTAGTAGTTACTGGGACCAGGTTAGGACTAGGTACGGGTTAGTAGTTACTGGGACCAGGTTAGGACTAGGTAGGGTTAGTAGTCAGTAGTTACATGGACCATGTTAGAACTATGTAGGGTTATTAGTTACTGGGACCAGGTTAGGACTAGGTAGGGTTAGTAGTTACTGGGAACAGGTTAGGATTAGGTAGGGTTAGTAGTCAGTAGTTACTGGGACCAGGTTAGGACTTGGCAGGGTTAGTAGTCAGTAGTTACTGGGACCAGGTTAGGACTTGGTAGGGTTAGTAGTTACTGGGACCAGGTTAGGACTAGGTAGGGTTAGTAGTTATTGGGACCAGGTTAGGACTAGATAGGGTTAGTAGTCAGTAGTTACTGGGACCAGGTTAGAACTAGGTAGGGTTAGTAGTTACTGGGACCAGGTTAGGACTATGTAGGGTTAGTAGTCAGTAGTTACTGGGACCAGGTTAGGACTAGGTAGGGTTAGTAGTCAGTAGTTACTGGGACCAGGTTAGGACTTGGTAGGGTTAGTAGTTACTGGGACCAGGTTAGGACTAGGTACGGTTAGCAGTCAATAGTTACTGGGACCAGGTTAGAACTAGGTAGGGTTAGTAGTTACTGGGACCAGGTTAGGACTAGGTACGGTTAGTAGTTACTGGGACCAGGTTAGGACTAGGTAGGGTTAGTAGTTACTGGGACCAGGTTAGGATTAGGTAGGGTTAGTAGTCAGTAGTTACTGGGACCAGGTTAGGACTTGGCAGGGTTAGTAGTCAGTAGTTACTGGGACCAGGTTAGGACTTGGTAGGGTTAGTAGTTACTGGGACCAGGTTAGGACTAGGTAGGGTTAGTAGTCACTGGGACCAGGTTACGACTAGGAAGGGTTAGCAGTCAGTAGTTACTGGGACCAGGTTAAAACTAGGTAGGGTTAGTAATCAGTAGTTACAAGGACCAGGTTAGGACTAGGTAGGGTTAGTAGTCAGTAGTTAATGGGACCAGGTTAGGACTAGGTAGGGTTAGTAGTTACTGGGACCAGGTTAGGACTAGGTACGGTTAGCAGTCAGTAGTTACTGGGACCAGGTTAAAACTAGGTAGGGTTAGTAATCAGTAGTTACAAGGACCAGGTTAGGACTAGGTAGGGTTAGTAGTTACTGGCACCAGGTTAGGACTTGGTAGGGTTAGTAGTTACTGGGACCAGGTTAGGACTAGGTAGGGTTAGTAGTTACTGGGACCAGGTTAGGACTAGGTAGGGTTAGTAGTTACTGGGACCAGGTTAGGACTAGGTAGGGTTAGTAGTTACTGGGACCAGGTTAGGACTAGGTAGGGTTAGCGGTTAGTAGTTACTGGGACCAGGTTAGGACTAGGTAGGGTTAGCAGTCAGTAGTTACTGGGACCAGGTTAGAACTAGGTAGGGTTAATAGTTACTGGGACCAGGTTAGGACTAGGTAGGGTTAGTAGTTACTGGGAGCAGGTTAGGACTAGGTAGGGTTAGTAGTTACTGGGACCAGGTCAGGACTAGGTAGGGTTAGTAGTTACTGGGACCAGGTTAGGAATAGGTCAGGTTAGTAGTTACTGGGACCAGGTTAGGACTAGGTAGGGTTAGTAGTTAGTAGTTATTGGGACTAGGTTAGGACTATGTAGGGTTAGTAGCTAGTAGTTATTGGGTCAAGGTTAGGACTAGGTAGGGTTAGTAATCAGTAGTTACAAGGACCAGGTTAGGACTAGGTAGGGTTAGTAGTTACTGGGACCAGGTTAGGACTTGGTAGTGTTAGTAGTTACTGGGACCAGGTTAGGACTAGGTAGGGTTAGTAGTTACTGGGACCAGGTTAGGACTTGGTAGGGTTAGTAGTTACTGGGACCAGGTTAGGACTAGGTAGGGTTAGTAGTTACTGGGACCAGGTTAGGACTAGGTAGGGTTAGTAGTCAGTAGTTACTGGGACCAGGTTAGGACTAGGTAGGGTTAGTAGTTACTGGGACCAGGTTAGGACTAGGTAGGGTTAGTAGTCAGTAGGTACTGGAACCAGGCTAGGACTTGGTAGGGTTAGTAGTTACTGGGACCAGGTTAGGACAAGGTAGGGTTAGTAGTCAGTAGTTACTGGGACCAGGTTAGGACTAGGTAGGGTTAGTAGTTACTGGGACCAGGTTAGGACTAGGTACGGTTAGCAGTCAGTAGTTTTTGGGACCAGGTTAGAACTAGGTAGGGTTAGTAGTTACTGGGACCAGGTTAGGACTTGGTAGGGTTAGTAGTTACTGGGACCAGGTTAGGACTAGGTAGGGTTAGTAGTTACTGGGAACAGGTTAGGATTAGGTAGGGTTAGTAGTCAGTAGTTACTGGGACCAGGTTAGGACTTGGCAGGGTTAGTAGTCAGTAGTTACTGGGACCAGGTTAGGACTTGGTAGGGTTAGTAGTTACTGGGACCAGGTTAGGACTAGGTACGGTTAGTAGTTACTGGGACCAGGTTAGGACTAGGTAGGGTTAGTAGTTACTGGGACCAGGTTAGGATTAGGTAGGGTTAGTAGTCAGTAGTTACTGGGACCAGGTTAGGACTTGGCAGGGTTAGTAGTCAGTAGTTACTGGGACCAGGTTAGGACTTGGTAGGGTTAGTAGTTACTGGGACCAGGTTAGGACTAGGTAGGGTTAGTAGTCACTGGGACCAGGTTACGACTAGGAAGGGTTAGCAGTCAGTAGTTACTGGGACCAGGTTAAAACTAGGTAGGGTTAGTAATCAGTAGTTACAAGGACCAGGTTAGGACTAGGTAGGGTTAGTAGTCAGTAGTTAATGGGACCAGGTTAGGACTAGGTAGGGTTAGTAGTTACTGGGACCAGGTTAGGACTAGGTACGGTTAGCAGTCAGTAGTTACTGGGACCAGGTTAAAACTAGGTAGGGTTAGTAATCAGTAGTTACAAGGACCAGGTTAGGACTAGGTAGGGTTAGTAGTTACTGGCACCAGTTTAGGACTTGGTAGGGTTAGTAGTTACTGGGACCAGGTTAGGACTAGGTAGGGTTAGTAGTTACTGGGACCAGGTTAGGACTAGGTAGGGTTAGTAGTTACTGGGACCAGGTTAGGACTAGGTAGGGTTAGTAGTTACTGGGACCAGGTTAGGACTAGGTAGGGTTAGCGGTTAGTAGTTACTGGGACCAGGTTAGGACTAGGTAGGGTTAGCAGTCAGTAGTTACTGGGACCAGGTTAGAACTAGGTAGGGTTAATAGTTACTGGGACCAGGTTAGGACTAGGTAGGGTTAGTAGTTACTGGGAGCAGGTTAGGACTAGGTAGGGTTAGTAGTTACTGGGACCAGGTCGGGACTAGGTAGGGTTAGTAGTTACTGGGACCAGGTTAGGACTAGGTCAGGTTAGTAGTTACTGGGACCAGGTTAGGACTAGGTAGGGTTAGTAGTTAGTAGTTATTGGGACTAGGTTAGGACTATGTAGGGTTAGTAGCTAGTAGTTATTGGGTCAAGGTTAGGACTAGGTAGGGTTAGTAATCAGTAGTTACAAGGACCAGGTTAGGACTAGGTAGGGTTAGTAGTTACTGGGACCAGGTTAGGACTTGGTAGTTTTAGTAGTTACTGGGACCAGGTTAGGACTAGGTAGGGTTAGTAGTTACTGGGACCAGGTTAGGACTAGGTAGTGTTAGTAGTTACTGGGACCAGGTTAGGACTAGGTAGGGTTAGTAGTTAATGGGACCAGGTTAGGACTTGGTAGGGTTAGTAGTTACTGGGACCAGGTTAGGACCAGGTAGGGTTAGTAGTTACTGGGACCAGGTTAGGACTAGGTAGGGTTAGTAGTCAGTAGTTACTGGGACCAGGTTAGGACTAGGTAGGGTTAGTAGTTACTGGGACCAGGTTAGGACTAGGTAGGGTTAGTAGTCAGTAGGTACTGGAACCAGGCTAGGACTTGGTAGGGTTAGTAGTTACTGGGACCAGGTTAGGACTAGGTAGGGTTAGTAGTCAGTAGTTACTGGGACCAGGTTAGGACTAGGTAGGGTTAGTAGTTACTGGGACCAGGTTAGGACTAGGTACGGTTAGCAGTCAGTAGTTTTTGGGACCAGGTTAGAACTAGGTAGGGTTAGTAGTTACTGGGACCAGGTTAGGACTAGGTACGGTTAGTAGTTACTGGGACCAGGTTAGGACTAGGTAGGGTTAGTAGTCAGTAGTTACATGGACCATGTTAGAACTATGTAGGGTTATTAGTTACTGGGACCAGGTTAGGACTAGGTAGGGTTAGTAGTTACTGGGAACAGGTTAGGATTAGGTAGGGTTAGTAGTCAGTAGTTACTGGGACCAGGTTAGGACTTGGCAGGGTTAGTAGTCAGTAGTTACTGGGACCAGGTTAGGACTTGGTAGGGTTAGTAGTTACTGGGACCAGGTTAGGACTAGGTAGGGTTAGTAGTTATTGGGACCAGGTTAGGACCAGATAGGGTTAGTAGTCAGTAGTTACTGGGACCAGGTTAGAACTAGGTAGGGTTAGTAGTTACTGGGACCAGGTTAGGACTATGTAGGGTTAGTAGTCAGTAGTTACTGGGACCAGGTTAGGACTAGGTAGGGTTAGTAGTCAGTAGTTACTGGGACCAGGTTAGGACTTGGTAGGGTTAGTAGTTACTGGGACCAGGTTAGGACTAGGTACGGTTAGCAGTCAATAGTTACTGGGACCAGGTTAGAACTAGGTAGGGTTAGTAGTTACTGGGACCAGGTTAGGACTAGGTACGGTTAGTAGTTACTGGGACCAGGTTAGGACTAGGTGGGGTTAGTAGTTACTGGGACCAGGTTAGGATTAGGTAGGGTTAGTAGTCAGTAGTTACTGGGACCAGGTTAGGACTTGGCAGGGTTAGTAGTCAGTAGTTACTGGGACCAGGTTAGGACTTGGTAGGGTTAGTAATTACTGGGACCAGGTTAGGACTAGGTAGGGTTAGTAGTCACTGGGACCAGGTTACGACTAGGAAGGGTTAGCAGTCAGTAGTTACTGGGACCAGGTTAAAACTAGGAAGGGTTAGTAATCAGTAGTTACAAGGACCAGGTTAGGACTAGGTAGGGTTAGTAGTCTGTAGTTAATGGGACCAGGTTAGGACTAGGTAGGGTTAGTAGTTACTGGGACCAGGTTAGGACTAGGTACGGTTAGCAGTCAGTAGTTACTGGGACCAGGTTAAAACTAGGTAGGGTTAGTAATCAGTAGTTACAAGGACCAGGTTAGGACTAGGTAGGGTTAGTAGTTACTGGCACCAGGTTAGGACTTGGTAGGGTTAATAGTTACTGGGACCAGGTTAGGACTAGGTAGGGTTAGTAGTTACTGGGACCAGGTTAGGACTAGGTAGGGTTAGTAGTTACTGGGACCAGGTTAGGACTAGGTAGGGTTAGTAGTTACTGGGACCAGGTTAGGACTAGGTAGGGTTAGCGGTTAGTAGTTACTGGGACCAGGTTAGGACTAGGTAGGGTTAGCAGTCAGTAGTTACTGGGACCAGGTTAGAACTAGGTAGGGTTAATAGTTACTGGGACCAGGTTAGGACTAGGTAGGGTTAGTAGTTACTGGGAGCAGGTTAAGACTAGGTAGGGTTAGTAGTTACTGGGACCAGGTCAGGACTAGGTAGGGTTAGTAGTTACTGGGACCAGGTTAGGACTAGATAGGGTTAGTAGTTACTGGGACCAGGTTAGGACGAGGTAGGGTTAGTAGTTACTTGGACCAGGTTAGGACTAGGTAGGGTTAGTAGTTACTGGGACCAGGTTAGGACTAGGTAGGGTCAGTAGTTACTGGGACCAGGTTAGGACTAGGTAGGGTTAGTAGTTACTGGGACCAGGTTAGGACTAGGTAGGGTTAGTAGTCAGTAGTTGCATGGACCATGTTAGAATTATGTAGGGTTATTAGATACTGGGACCAGGTTAGGATTAGGTAGGGTTAGTAGTCAGTAGTTACTGGGACCAGGTTAGGACTTGGCAGGGTTAGTAGTCAGTAGTTACTGGGACCAGGTTAGGACTTGGTAGGGTTAGTAGTTACTGGGACCAGGTTAGGACTAGGTAGGGTTAGTAGTTATTGGGACCAGGTTAGGACTAGATAGGATTAGTAGTCAGAAGTTACTGGGACCAGGTTAGGACTATGTAGGGTTAGTAGTCAGTAGTTACTGGGACCAGGTTAGGACTAGGTAGGGTTAGTAGTCAGTAGTTACTGGGACCAGGTTAGGACTTGGTAGGGTTAGTAGTTACTGGGACCAGGTTAGGACTAGGTACGGTTAGCAGTCAGTAGTTACTGGGACCAGGTTAGGACTAGGTAGGGTTAGTAGTTACTGGGACCAGGTTAGGACTAGGTACGGTTAGTAGTTACTGGGACCAGGTTAGGACTAGGTAGGGTTAGTAGTTACTGGGACCAGGTTAGGATTAGGTAGGGTTAGTAGTCAGTAGTTACTGGGACCAGGTTAGGACTTGGCAGGGTTAGTAGTCAGTAGTTACTGGGACCAGGTTAGGACTTGGTAGGGTTAGTAGTTACTGGGACCAGGTTAGGACTAGGTAGGGTTAGTAGTCACTGGGACCAGGTTACGACTAGGAAGGGTAGCAGTCAGTAGTTACTGGGACCAGGTTAAAACTAGGTAGGGTTAGTAATCAGTAGTTACAAGGACCAGGTTAGGACTAGGTAGGGTTAGTAGTCAGTAGTTACTGGGACCAGGTTAGGACTAGGTAGGGTTAGTAGTTACTGGGACCAGGTTAGGACTAGGTACGGTTAGCAGTCAGTAGTTACTGGGACCAGGTTAAAACTAGGTAGGGTTAGTAATCAGTAGTTACAAGGACCAGGTTAGGACTAGGTAGGGTTAGTAGTTACTGGGACCAGGTTAGGACTTGGTAGGGTTAGTAGTTACTGGGACCAGGTTAGGACTAGGTAGGGTTAGTAGTTACTGGGACCAGGTTAGGACTAGGTAGGGTTAGTAGTTACTGGGACCAGGTTAGGACTAGGTAGGGTTAGTAGTTACTGGGACCAGGTTAGGACTAGGTAGGGTTAGTAGTCAGTAGTTACTGGGACCAGGTTAGGACTAGGTAGGGTTAGTAGTTACTGGGACCAGGTTAGGACTAGGTAGGGTTAGTAGTCAGTAGGTACTGGAACCAGGTTAGGACTTGGTAGGGTTAGTAGTTACTGGGACCAGGTTCGGACTAGGTATGGTTAGTAGTCAGTAGTTACTGGGACCAGGTTAGGACTAGGTAGGGTTAGTAGTTACTGGGACCAGGTTAGGACTAGGTAGGGTTAGCGGTTAGTAGTTACTGGGACCAGGTTAGGACTAGGTAGGGTTAGCAGTCAGTAGTTACTGGGACCAGGTTAGAACTAGGTAGGGTTAATAGTTACTGGGACCAGGTTAGGACTAGGTAGGGTTAGTAGTTACTGGGAGCAGGTTAGGACTAGGTAGGGTTAGTAGTTACTGGGACCAGGTCAGGACTAGGTAGGGTTAGTAGTTACTGGGACCAGGTTAGGAATAGGTCAGGTTAGTAGTTACTGGGACCAGGTTAGGACTAGGTAGGGTTAGTAGTTAGTAGTTATTGGGACTAGGTTAGGACTATGTAGGGTTAGTAGCTAGTAGTTATTGGGTCAAGGTTAGGACTAGGTAGGGTTAGTAATCAGTAGTTACAAGGACCAGGTTAGGACTAGGTAGGGTTAGTAGTTACTGGGACCAGGTTAGGACTAGGTAGGGTTAGTAGTCAGTAGGTACTGGAACCAGGCTAGGACTTGGTAGGGTTAGTAGTTACTGGGACCAGGTTAGGACAAGGTAGGGTTAGTAGTCAGTAGTTACTGGGACCAGGTTAGGACTAGGTAGGGTTAGTAGTTACTGGGACCAGGTTAGGACTAGGTACGGTTAGCAGTCAGTAGTTTTTGGGACCAGGTTAGAACTAGGTAGGGTTAGTAGTTACTGGGACCAGGTTAGGACTTGGTAGGGTTAGTAGTTACTGGGACCAGGTTAGGACTAGGTAGGGTTAGTAGTTACTGGGAACAGGTTAGGATTAGGTAGGGTTAGTAGTCAGTAGTTACTGGGACCAGGTTAGGACTTGGCAGGGTTAGTAGTCAGTAGTTACTGGGACCAGGTTAGGACTTGGTAGGGTTAGTAGTTACTGGGACCAGGTTAGGACTAGGTACGGTTAGTAGTTACTGGGACCAGGTTAGGACTAGGTAGGGTTAGTAGTTACTGGGACCAGGTTAGGATTAGGTAGGGTTAGTAGTCAGTAGTTACTGGGACCAGGTTAGGACTTGGCAGGGTTAGTAGTCAGTAGTTACTGGGACCAGGTTAGGACTTGGTAGGGTTAGTAGTTACTGGGACCAGGTTAGGACTAGGTAGGGTTAGTAGTCACTGGGACCAGGTTACGACTAGGAAGGGTTAGCAGTCAGTAGTTACTGGGACCAGGTTAAAACTAGGTAGGGTTAGTAATCAGTAGTTACAAGGACCAGGTTAGGACTAGGTAGGGTTAGTAGTCAGTAGTTAATGGGACCAGGTTAGGACTAGGTAGGGTTAGTAGTTACTGGGACCAGGTTAGGACTAGGTACGGTTAGCAGTCAGTAGTTACTGGGACCAGGTTAAAACTAGGTAGGGTTAGTAATCAGTAGTTACAAGGACCAGGTTAGGACTAGGTAGGGTTAGTAGTTACTGGCACCAGTTTAGGACTTGGTAGGGTTAGTAGTTACTGGGACCAGGTTAGGACTAGGTAGGGTTAGTAGTTACTGGGACCAGGTTAGGACTAGGTAGGGTTAGTAGTTACTGGGACCAGGTTAGGACTAGGTAGGGTTAGTAGTTACTGGGACCAGGTTAGGACTAGGTAGGGTTAGCGGTTAGTAGTTACTGGGACCAGGTTAGGACTAGGTAGGGTTAGCAGTCAGTAGTTACTGGGACCAGGTTAGAACTAGGTAGGGTTAATAGTTACTGGGACCAGGTTAGGACTAGGTAGGGTTAGTAGTTACTGGGAGCAGGTTAGGACTAGGTAGGGTTAGTAGTTACTGGGACCAGGTCGGGACTAGGTAGGGTTAGTAGTTACTGGGATTAGGTTAGGACTAGGTCAGGTTAGTAGTTACTGGGACCAGGTTAGGACTAGGTAGGGTTAGTAGTTAGTAGTTATTGGGACTAGGTTAGGACTATGTAGGGTTAGTAGCTAGTAGTTATTGGGTCAAGGTTAGGACTAGGTAGGGTTAGTAATCAGTAGTTACAAGGACCAGGTTAGGACTAGGTAGGGTTAGTAGTTACTGGGACCAGGTTAGGACTTGGTAGTTTTAGTAGTTACTGGGACCAGGTTAGGACTAGGTAGGGTTAGTAGTTACTGGGACCAGGTTAGGACTAGGTAGTGTTAGTAGTTACTGGGACCAGGTTAGGACTAGGTAGGGTTAGTAGTTAATGGGACCAGGTTAGGACTTGGTAGGGTTAGTAGTTACTGGGACCAGGTTAGGACCAGGTAGGGTTAGTAGTTACTGGGACCAGGTTAGGACTAGGTAGGGTTAGTAGTCAGTAGTTACTGGGACCAGGTTAGGACTAGGTAGGGTTAGTAGTTACTGGGACCAGGTTAGGACTAGGTAGGGTTAGTAGTCAGTAGGTACTGGAACCAGGCTAGGACTTGGTAGGGTTAGTAGTTACTGGGACCAGGTTAGGACTAGGTAGGGTTAGTAGTCAGTAGTTACTGGGACCAGGTTAGGACTAGGTAGGGTTAGTAGTTACTGGGACCAGGTTAGGACTAGGTACGGTTAGCAGTCAGTAGTTTTTGGGACCAGGTTAGAACTAGGTAGGGTTAGTAGTTACTGGGACCAGGTTAGGACTAGGTACGGTTAGTAGTTACTGGGACCAGGTTAGGACTAGGTAGGGTTAGTAGTCAGTAGTTACATGGACCATGTTAGAACTATGTAGGGTTATTAGTTACTGGGACCAGGTTAGGACTAGGTAGGGTTAGTAGTTACTGGGAACAGGTTAGGATTAGGTAGGGTTAGTAGTCAGTAGTTACTGGGACCAGGTTAGGACTTGGCAGGGTTAGTAGTCAGTAGTTACTGGGACCAGGTTAGGACTTGGTAGGGTTAGTAGTTACTGGGACCAGGTTAGGACTAGGTAGGGTTAGTAGTTATTGGGACCAGGTTAGGACCAGATAGGGTTAGTAGTCAGTAGTTACTGGGACCAGGTTAGAACTAGGTAGGGTTAGTAGTTACTGGGACCAGGTTAGGACTATGTAGGGTTAGTAGTCAGTAGTTACTGGGACCAGGTTAGGACTAGGTAGGGTTAGTAGTCAGTAGTTACTGGGACCAGGTTAGGACTTGGTAGGGTTAGTAGTTACTGGGACCAGGTTAGGACTAGGTACGGTTAGCAGTCAATAGTTACTGGGACCAGGTTAGAACTAGGTAGGGTTAGTAGTTACTGGGACCAGGTTAGGACTAGGTACGGTTAGTAGTTACTGGGACCAGGTTAGGACTAGGTGGGGTTAGTAGTTACTGGGACCAGGTTAGGATTAGGTAGGGTTAGTAGTCAGTAGTTACTGGGACCAGGTTAGGACTTGGCAGGGTTAGTAGTCAGTAGTTACTGGGACCAGGTTAGGACTTGGTAGGGTTAGTAATTACTGGGACCAGGTTAGGACTAGGTAGGGTTAGTAGTCACTGGGACCAGGTTACGACTAGGAAGGGTTAGCAGTCAGTAGTTACTGGGACCAGGTTAAAACTAGGAAGGGTTAGTAATCAGTAGTTACAAGGACCAGGTTAGGACTAGGTAGGGTTAGTAGTCTGTAGTTAATGGGACCAGGTTAGGACTAGGTAGGGTTAGTAGTTACTGGGACCAGGTTAGGACTAGGTACGGTTAGCAGTCAGTAGTTACTGGGACCAGGTTAAAACTAGGTAGGGTTAGTAATCAGTAGTTACAAGGACCAGGTTAGGACTAGGTAGGGTTAGTAGTTACTGGCACCAGGTTAGGACTTGGTAGGGTTAATAGTTACTGGGACCAGGTTAGGACTAGGTAGGGTTAGTAGTTACTGGGACCAGGTTAGGACTAGGTAGGGTTAGTAGTTACTGGGACCAGGTTAGGACTAGGTAGGGTTAGTAGTTACTGGGACCAGGTTAGGACTAGGTAGGGTTAGCGGTTAGTAGTTACTGGGACCAGGTTAGGACTAGGTAGGGTTAGCAGTCAGTAGTTACTGGGACCAGGTTAGAACTAGGTAGGGTTAATAGTTACTGGGACCAGGTTAGGACTAGGTAGGGTTAGTAGTTACTGGGAGCAGGTTAAGACTAGGTAGGGTTAGTAGTTACTGGGACCAGGTCAGGACTAGGTAGGGTTAGTAGTTACTGGGACCAGGTTAGGACTAGATAGGGTTAGTAGTTACTGGGACCAGGTTAGGACGAGGTAGGGTTAGTAGTTACTTGGACCAGGTTAGGACTAGGTAGGGTTAGTAGTTACTGGGACCAGGTTAGGACTAGGTAGGGTCAGTAGTTACTGGGACCAGGTTAGGACTAGGTAGGGTTAGTAGTTACTGGGACCAGGTTAGGACTAGGTAGGGTTAGTAGTCAGTAGTTGCATGGACCATGTTAGAATTATGTAGGGTTATTAGATACTGGGACCAGGTTAGGATTAGGTAGGGTTAGTAGTCAGTAGTTACTGGGACCAGGTTAGGACTTGGCAGGGTTAGTAGTCAGTAGTTACTGGGACCAGGTTAGGACTTGGTAGGGTTAGTAGTTACTGGGACCAGGTTAGGACTAGGTAGGGTTAGTAGTTATTGGGACCAGGTTAGGACTAGATAGGATTAGTAGTCAGAAGTTACTGGGACCAGGTTAGGACTATGTAGGGTTAGTAGTCAGTAGTTACTGGGACCAGGTTAGGACTAGGTAGGGTTAGTAGTCAGTAGTTACTGGGACCAGGTTAGGACTTGGTAGGGTTAGTAGTTACTGGGACCAGGTTAGGACTAGGTACGGTTAGCAGTCAGTAGTTACTGGGACCAGGTTAGGACTAGGTAGGGTTAGTAGTTACTGGGACCAGGTTAGGACTAGGTACGGTTAGTAGTTACTGGGACCAGGTTAGGACTAGGTAGGGTTAGTAGTTACTGGGACCAGGTTAGGATTAGGTAGGGTTAGTAGTCAGTAGTTACTGGGACCAGGTTAGGACTTGGCAGGGTTAGTAGTCAGTAGTTACTGGGACCAGGTTAGGACTTGGTAGGGTTAGTAGTTACTGGGACCAGGTTAGGACTAGGTAGGGTTAGTAGTCACTGGGACCAGGTTACGATTAGGAAGGGTAGCAGTCAGTAGTTACTGGGACCAGGTTAAAACTAGGTAGGGTTAGTAATCAGTAGTTACAAGGACCAGGTTAGGACTAGGTAGGGTTAGTAGTCAGTAGTTACTGGGACCAGGTTAGGACTAGGTAGGGTTAGTAGTTACTGGGACCAGGTTAGGACTAGGTACGGTTAGCAGTCAGTAGTTACTGGGACCAGGTTAAAACTAGGTAGGGTTAGTAATCAGTAGTTACAAGGACCAGGTTAGGACTAGGTAGGGTTAGTAGTTACTGGGACCAGGTTAGGACTTGGTAGGGTTAGTAGTTACTGGGACCAGGTTAGGACTAGGTAGGGTTAGTAGTTACTGGGACCAGGTTAGGACTAGGTAGGGTTAGTAGTTACTGGGACCAGGTTAGGACTAGGTAGGGTTAGTAGTTACTGGGACCAGGTTAGGACTAGGTAGGGTTAGTAGTCAGTAGTTACTGGGACCAGGTTAGGACTAGGTAGGGTTAGTAGTTACTGGGACCAGGTTAGGACTAGGTAGGGTTAGTAGTCAGTAGGTACTGGAACCAGGTTAGGACTTGGTAGGGTTAGTAGTTACTGGGACCAGGTTCGGACTAGGTATGGTTAGTAGTCAGTAGTTACTGGGACCAGGTTAGGACTAGGTAGGGTTAGTATATACTGGGACCAGGTTAGGACTAGGTACGGTTAGCAGTCAGTAGTTTTTGGGACCAGGTTAGAACTAGGTAGGGTTAGTAGTTACTGGGACCAGGTTAGGACTAGGTACGGTTAGTAGTTACTGGGACCAGGTTAGGACTAGGTAGGGTTAGTAGTCAGTAGTTACATGGACCATGTTAGAACTATGTAGGGTTATTAGTTACTGGGACCAGGTTAGGACTAGGTAGGGTTAGTAGTTACTGGGAACAGGTTAGGATTAGGTAGGGTTAGTAGTCAGTAGTTACTGGGACCAGGTTAGGACTTGGCAGGGTTAGTAGTCAGTAGTTACTGGGACCAGGTTAGGACTTGGTAGGGTTAGTAGTTACTGGGACCAGGTTAGGACTAGGTAGGGTTAGTAGTCAGTAGTTACTGGGACCAGGTTAGGACTAGGTAGGGTTAGTAGTCAGTAGTTACTGGGACCAGGTTAGGACTTGGTAGGGTTAGTAGTTACTGGGACCAGGTTAGGACTATGTACGGTTAGCAGTCAATAGTTACTGGGACCAGGTTAGAACTAGGTAGGGTTAGTAGTTACTGGGACCAGGTTAGGACTAGGTACGGTTAGTAGTTACTGGGACCAGGTTAGGACTAGGTAGGGTTAGTAGTTACTGGGACCAGGTTAGGATTAGTTAGGGTTAGTAGTCAGTAGTTACTGGGACCAGGTTAGGACATGGCAGGGTTAGTAGTCAGTAGTTACTGGGACCAGGTTAGGACTTGGTAGGGTTAGTAGTTACTGGGACCAGGTTAGGACTAGTTAGAGTTAGTAGTCACTGGGACCAGGTTACGACTAGGAAGGGTTAGCAGTCAGTAGTTACTGGGACCAGGTTAAAACTAGGTAGTGTTAGTAATCAGTAGTTACAAGGACCAGGTTAGGACTAGGTAGGGTTAGTAGTCAGTAGTTAATGGGACCAGGTTAGGACTAGGTAGGGTTAGTAGTTACTGGGACCAGGTTAGGACTAGGTACGGTTAGCAGTCAGTAGTTACTGGGACCAGGTTAAAACTAGGTAGGGTTAGTAATCAGTAGTTACAAGGACCAGGTTAGGACTAGGTAGGGTTAGTAGTTACTGGCACCAGGTTAGGACTTGGTAGGGTTAGTAGTTACTGGGACCAGGTTAGGACTAGGTAGGGTTAGTAGTTACTGGGACCAGGTTAGGACTAGGTAGGGTTAGTAGTTACTGGGACCAGGTTAGGACTAGGTAGGGTTAGTAGTTACTGGGACCAGGTTAGGACTAGGTAGGGTTAGCGGTTAGTAGTTACTGGGACCAGGTTAGGACTAGGTAGGGTTAGCAGTCAGTAGTTACTGGGACCAGGTTAGAACTAGGTAGGGTTAATAGTTACTGGGACCAGGTTAGGACTAGGTAGGGTTAGTAGTTACTGGGAGCAGGTTAGGACTAGGTAGGGTTAGTAGTTACTGGGACCAGGTCAGGACTAGGTAGGGTTAGTAGTTACTGGGACCAGGTTAGGACTAGGTAGGGTTAGTAGTTATTGGGACCAGGTTAAGACTAGATAGGGTTAGTAGTCAGTAGTTACTGGGACCAGGTTAGAACTAGGTAGGGTTAGTAGTTACTGAGACCAGGTTAGGACTTGGTAGGGTTAGTAGTCAGTAGTTACTGGGACCAGGTTAGGACTAGGTAGGGTTAGTAGTCAGTAGTTACTGGGACCAGGTTAGAACTAGGTAGGGTTAGTAGTTACTGGGACCAGGTTAGGACTATGTAGGGTTAGTAGTCAGTAGTTACTGGGACCAGGTTAGGACTAGGTAGGGTTAGTAGTCAGTAGTTACTGGGACCAGGTTAGGACTTGGTAGGGTTAGTAGTTACTGGGACCAGGTTAGGACTATGTACGGTTAGCAGTCAATAGTTACTGGGACCAGGTTAGAACTAGGTAGGGTTAGTAGTTACTGGGACCAGGTTAGGACTAGGTACGGTTAGTAGTTACTGGGACCAGGTTAGGACTAGGTAGGGTTAGTAGTTACTGGGACCAGGTTAGGATTAGTTAGGGTTAGTAGTCAGTAGTTACTGGGACCAGGTTAGGACATGGCAGGGTTAGTAGTCAGTAGTTACTGGGACCAGGTTAGGACTTGGTAGGGTTAGTAGTTACTGGGACCAGGTTAGGACTAGTTAGAGTTAGTAGTCACTGGGACCAGGTTACGACTAGGAAGGGTTAGCAGTCAGTAGTTACTGGGACCAGGTTAAAACTAGGTAGTGTTAGTAATCAGTAGTTACAAGGACCAGGTTAGGACTAGGTAGGGTTAGTAGTCAGTAGTTAATGGGACCAGGTTAGGACTAGGTAGGGTTAGTAGTTACTGGGACCAGGTTAGGACTAGGTACGGTTAGCAGTCAGTAGTTACTGGGACCAGGTTAAAACTAGGTAGGGTTAGTAATCAGTAGTTACAAGGACCAGGTTAGGACTAGGTAGGGTTAGTAGTTACTGGCACCAGGTTAGGACTTGGTAGGGTTAGTAGTTACTGGGACCAGGTTAGGACTAGGTAGGGTTAGTAGTTACTGGGACCAGGTTAGGACTAGGTAGGGTTAGTAGTTACTGGGACCAGGTTAGGACTAGGTAGGGTTAGTAGTTACTGGGACCAGGTTAGGACTAGGTAGGGTTAGCGGTTAGTAGTTACTGGGACCAGGTTAGGACTAGGTAGGGTTAGCAGTCAGTAGTTACTGGGACCAGGTTAGAACTAGGTAGGGTTAATAGTTACTGGGACCAGGTTAGGACTAGGTAGGGTTAGTAGTTACTGGGAGCAGGTTAGGACTAGGTAGGGTTAGTAGTTACTGGGACCAGGTCAGGACTAGGTAGGGTTAGTAGTTACTGGGACCAGGTTAGGACTAGGTAGGGTTAGTAGTTATTGGGACCAGGTTAAGACTAGATAGGGTTAGTAGTCAGTAGTTACTGGGACCAGGTTAGAACTAGGTAGGGTTAGTAGTTACTGGGACCAGGTTAGGACTATGTAGGGTTAGTAGTCAGTAGTTACTGGGACCAGGTTAGGACTAGGTAGGGTTAGTAGTTACTGGGAGCAGGTTAGGACTAGGTAGGGTTAGTAGTTACTGGGACCAGGTCAGGACTAGGTAGGGTTAGTAGTTACTGGGACCAGGTTAGGACTAGGTCAGGTTAGTAGTTAATGGGACCAGGTTAGGACTAGGTAGGGTTAATAGTTAGTAGTTACTGGGACCAGGTTAGGACTAGGTAGGGTTAGTAGTTAGTAGTTATTGGGACTAGGTTAGGACTATGTAGGGTTAGTAGCTAGTAGTTATTGGGTCAAGGTTAGGACTAGGTAGGGTTAGTAGTTACTGGGACCAGGTTAGGACTTGGTAGTGTTAGTAGTTACTGGGACCAGGTTAGGACTAGGTAGGGTTAGTAGTTACTGGGACCAGGTTAGGACTAGGTAGGGTTAGTAGTTACTGGGACCAGGTTAGGACTAGGTAGGGTTAGCAGTTACTGGGACCAGGTTAGGACTAGATAGGGTTAGTAGTTACTGGGACCAGGTTAGGACTAGATAGGGTTAGTAGTTACTGGGACCAGGTTAGGACGAGGTAGGGTTAGTAGTTACTGGGACCAGGTTAGGACTAGGTAGGGTTAGTAGTTACTGGGACCAGGTTAGGACTAGGTAGGGTCAGTAGTTACTGGGACCAGGTTAGGACTTGGTATCGTTAGTAGTTACTGGGACCAGGTTAGGTCTAGGTAGGGTTAGTAGTTACTGGGACCAGGATAGGACTAGGTACGGTTAGCAGTTACTGGGACCAGGTTAGGACTAGGTAGGGTTAGTAGTTACTGGGACCAGGTTAGGACTAGGTAGGGTTAGTAGTCAGTAGTTGCATGGACCATGTTAGAATTATGTAGGGTTATTAGATACTGGGACCAGGTTAGGACTAGGTAGGGTTAGTAGTTACTGGGAACAGGTTAGGATTAGGTAGGGTTAGTAGTCAGTAGTTACTGGGACCAGGCTAGGACTTGGCAGGGTTAGTAGTCAGTAGTTACTGGGACCAGGTTAGGACTTGGTAGGGTTAGTAGTTACTGGGACCAGGTTAGGACTAGGTAGGGTTAGTAGTTATTGGGACCAGGTTAGGACTAGATAGGATTAGTAGTCAGAAGTTACTGGGACCAGGTTAGAACTAGGTAGGGTTAGTAGTTACTGGGACCAGGTTAGGACTATGTAGGGTTAGTAGTCAGTAGTTACTGGGACCAGGTTAGGACTAGGTAGGGTTAGTAGTCAGTAGTTACTGGGACCAGGTTAGGACTTGGTAGGGTTAGTAGTTACTGGGACCAGGTTAGGACTAGGTACGGTTAGCAGTCAATAGTTACTGGGACCAGGTTAGAACTAGGTAGGGTTAGTAGTTACTGGGACCAGGTTAGGACTAGGTACGGTTAGTAGTTACTGGGACCAGGTTAGGACTAGGTAGGGTTAGTAGTTACTGGGACCAGGTTAGGATTAGGTAGGGTTAGGACTAGGTAGGGTTAGTAGTTACTGGGACCAGGTTAGGATTAGGTAGGGTTAGTAGTCAGTAGTTACTGGGACCAGGTTAGGACTTGGCAGGGTTAGTAGTCAGTAGTTACTGGGACCAGGTTAGGACTTGGTAGGGTTAGTAGTTACTGGGACCAGGTTACGACTAGGAAGGGTTAGCAGTCAGTAGTTTCTGGGACCAGGTTAAAACTAGGTAGGGTTAGTAATCAGTAGTTACAAGGACCAGGTTAGGACTAGGTAGGGTTAGTAGTCAGTAGTTAATGGGACCAGGTTAGGACTAGGTAGGGTTAGTAGTTACTGGGACCAGGTTAAAACTAGGTAGGGTTAGTAATCAGTAGTTACAAGGACCAGGTTAGGACTAGGTAGGGTTAGTAGTTACTGGCACCAGGTTAGGACTTGGTAGGGTTAGTAGTTACTGGGACCAGGTTAGGACTAGGTAGGGTTAGTAGTTACTGGGACCAGGTTAGGACTAGGTAGGGTTAGTAGTTACTGTGACCAGGTTATTACTAGGTAGGGTTAGTAGTTACTGGGACCAGGTTAGGACTAGGTAGGGTTAGCGGTTAGTAGTTACTGGGACCAGGTTAGGACTAGGTAGGGTTAGCAGTCAGTAGTTACTGGGACCAGGTTAGAACTAGGTAGGGTTAATAGTTACTGGGACCAGGTTAGGACTATGTAGGGTTAGTAGTCAGTAGTTACTGGGAGCAGGTTAGGACTAGGTAGGGTTAGTAGTTACTGGGACCAGGTCAGGACTAGGTAGGGTTAGTAGTTACTGGGACCAAGTTAGGACTAGGTCAGGTTAGTAGTTAATGGGACCAGGTTAGGACTAGGTAGGGTTAATAGTTAGTATTTACTGGGACCAGGTTAGGACTAGGTAGGGTTAGTAGTTACTGGGACCAGGTTAGGATTAGGTAGGGTTAGTAGTCAGTAGTTACTGGGACCAGGTTAGGACTTGGCAGGGTTAGTAGTCAGTAGTTACTGGGACCAGGTTAGGACTTGGTAGGGTTAGTAGTTACTGGGACCAGGTTACGACTAGGAAGGGTTAGCAGTCAGTAGTTTCTGGGACCAGGTTAAAACTAGGTAGGGTTAGTAATCAGTAGTTACAAGGACCAGGTTAGGACTAGGTAGGGTTAGTAGTCAGTAGTTAATGGGACCAGGTTAGGACTAGGTAGGGTTAGTAGTTACTGGGACCAGGTTAGGACTAGGTACGGTTAGCAGTCAGTAGTTACTGGGACCAGGTTAAAACTAGGTAGGGTTAGTAATCAGTAGTTACAAGGACCAGGTTAGGACTAGGTAGGGTTAGTAGTTACTGGCACCAGGTTAGGACTTGGTAGGGTTAGTAGTTACTGGGACCAGGTTAGGACTAGGTAGGGTTAGTAGTTACTGGGACCAGGTTAGGACTAGGTAGGGTTAGTAGTTACTGTGACCAGGTGATTACTAGGTAGGGTTAGTAGTTACTGGGACCAGGTTAGGACTAGGTAGGGTTAGCGGTTAGTAGTTACTGGGACCAGGTTAGGACTAGGTAGGGTTAGCAGTCAGTAGTTACTGGGACCAGGTTAGAACTAGGTAGGGTTAATAGTTACTGGGACCAGGTTAGGACTATGTAGGGTTAGTAGTCAGTAGTTACTGGGAGCAGGTTAGGACTAGGTAGGGTTAGTAGTTACTGGGACCAGGTCAGGACTAGGTAGGGTTAGTAGTTACTGGGACCAGGTTAGGACTAGGTCAGGTTAGTAGTTAATGGGACCAGGTTAGGACTAGGTAGGGTTAATAGTTAGTAGTTACTGGGACCAGGTTAGGACTAGGTAGGGTTAGTAGTTAGTAGTTATTGGGTCAAGGTTAGGACTAGGTAGGGTTAGTAATCAGTAGTTACAAGGACCAGCTGAGGACTAGGTAGGGTTAGTAGTTACTGGGACCAGGTTAGGACTTGGTAGGGTTAGTAGTTACTGGGACCAGGTTAGGACTAGGTAGGGTTAGCAGTTACTGGGACCAGGTTAGGACTAGGTAGGGTTAGTAGTTACTGGGACCAGGTTAGGACTAGATAGGGTTAGTAGTTACTGGGACCAGGTTAGGACGAGGTAGGGTTAGTAGTTACTGGAACCAGGTTAGGACTAGGTAGGGTTAGTAGTTACTGGGACCAGGTTAGGACTATGTTGGGTCAGTAGTTACTGGGACCAGGTTAGGACTTGGTATCGTTAGTAGTTACTGGGACCAGGTTAGGTCTAGGTAGGGTTAGTAGTTACTGGGACCAGGTTAGGACTAGCTACGGTTAGCAGTTACTGGGACCAGGTTAGGACTAGGTAGGGTTAGTAGTTACTGGGACCAGGTTAGGACTAGGTAGGGTTAGTAGTCAGTAGTTGCATGGACCATGTTAGAATTATGTAGGGTTATTAGATACTGGGACCAGGTTAGGACTAGGTAGGGTTAGTAGTTATTGGGACCAGGTTAGGACTAGATAGGATTAGTAGTCAGAAGTTACTGGGACCAGGTTAGAACTAGGTAGGGTTAGTAGTTACTGGGACCAGGTTAGGACTATGTAGGGTTAGTAGTCAGTAGTTACTGGGACCAGGTTAGGACTAGGTAGGGTTACTAGTCAGTAGTTACTGGGACCAGGTTAGGACTTGGTAGGGTTAGTAGTTACTGGGACCAGGTTAGGACTAGGTACGGTTAGCAGTCAGTAGTTACTGGGACCAGGTTAGGACTAGGTAGGGTTAGTAGTTACTGGGACCAGGTTAGGACTAGGGACGGTTAGTAGTTACTGGGACCAGGTTAGGACTAGGTAGGGTTAGTAGAAATAGGGACCAGGTTAGGATTAGGTAGGGTTAGTAGTCAGAAGTTACTGGGACCAGGTTAGAACTAGGTAGGGTTAGTAGTTACTGGGACCAGGTTAGGACTATGTAGGGTTAGTAGTCAGTAGTTACTGGGACCAGGTTAGGACTAGGTAGGGTTAGTAGTCAGTAGTTACTGGGACCAGGTTAGGACTTGGTAGGGTTAGTAGTTACTGGGACCAGGTTAGGACTAGGTACGGTTAGCAGTCAGTAGTTACTGGGACCAGGTTAGGACTAGGTAGGGTTAGTAGTAACTGGGACCAGGTTAGGACTAGGTACGGTTAGTAGTTACTGGGACCAGGTTAGGACTAGGTAGGGTTAGTAGTTACTGGGAACAGGTTAGGATTAGGTAGGGTTAGTAGTCAGTAGTTACTGGGACCAGGTTAGGACTTGGCAGGGTTAGTAGTCAGTAGTTACTGGGACCAGGTTAGGACTTGGTAGGGTTAGTAGTTACTGGGACCAGGTTAGGACTAGGTAGGGTTAGTAGTCACTGGGACCAGGTTACGACTAGGAAGGGTTAGCAGTCAGTAGTTACTGGGACCAGGTTAAAACTAGGTAGGGTTAGTAATCAGTAGTTACAAGGACCAGGTTAGGACTAGGTAGGGTTAGTAGTCAGTAGTTACTGGGACCAGGTTAGGACTAGGTAGGGTTAGTAGTTACTGGGACCAGGTTAGGACTAGGTACTGTTAGCAGTCAGTAGTTACTGGGACCAGGTTAAAACTAGGTAGGGTTAGTAATCAGTAGTTACAAGGACCAGGTTAGGACTAGGTAGGGTTAGTAGTTACTGGGACCAGGTTAGGACTTGGTAGGGTTAGTAGTTACTGGGACCAGGTTAGGACTAGGTAGGGTTAGTAGTTACTGGGACCAGGTTAGGACTAGGTAGGGTTAGCGGTTAGTAGTTACTGGGACCAGGTTAGGACTAGGTAGGGTTAGCAGTCAGTAGTTACTGGGACCAGGTTAGAACTAGGTAGGGTTAATAGTTACTGGGACCAGGTTAGGACTAGGTAGGGTTAGTAGTTACTGGGAGCAGGTTAGGACTAGGTAGGGTTAGTAGTTACTGGGACCAGGTCAGGACTAGGTAGGGTTAGTAGTTACTGGGACCAGGTTAGGACTAGGTCAGGTTAGTAGTTAATGGGACCAGGTTAGGACTAGGTAGGGTTAATAGTTAGTAGTTACTGGGACCAGGTTAGGACTAGGTAGGGTTAGTAGTTAGTAGTTATTGGGACTAGGTTAGGACTATGTAGGGTTAGTAGCTAGTAGTTATTGGGTCAAGGTTAGGACTAGGTAGGGTTAGTAATCAGTAGTTACAAGGACCAGGTTAGGACTAGGTAGGGTTAGTAGTTACTGGGACCAGGTTAGGACTTGGTAGTGTTAGTAGTTACTGGGACCAGGTTAGGACTAGTTAGGGTTAGTAGTTACTGGGACCAGGTTAGGACTAGGTAGGGTTAATAGTTACTGGGACCAGGTTAGGACTAGGTAGGGTTAGCAGTTACTGGGACCAGGTTAGGACTAGGTAGGGCTAGTAGTTACTGGGACCAGGTTAGGACTAGATAGGGTTAGTAGTTACTAGGACCAGGTTAGGACGAGGTAGGGTTAGTAGTTACTGGGACCAGGTTAGGACTAGGTAGGGTTAGTAGTTACTGGGACCAGGTTAGGACTAGGTAGGGTCAGTAGTTACTGGGACCAGGTTAGGACTTGGTAGGGTTAGTAGTTACTGGGACCAGGTTAGGTCTAGGTAGGGTTAGTAGTTACTGGGACCAGGTTAGGAATAGGTAGGGTTAGTAGTTGCTGGGACCAGGTTAGGACTAGGTAGGGTTAGTAGTTACTGGGACCAGGTTAGGACTAGGTAGGGTTAGCAGTCAGTAATTACTGGGACCAGGTTAGAACTAGGTAGGGTTAATAGTTACTGGGACCAGGTTAGGACTAGGTAGGATTAGTAGTTACTGGGACCAGGTTAGGACTAGGTCAGGGTAGTAGTTAATGGGACCAGGTTAGGACTAGGTAGGGTTAATAGTTAGTAGTTACTGGGACCAGGTTAGGACTAGGTAGTGTTAGTAGTTAGTAGTTATTGGGACCAGGTTAGGACTAGGTAGGGTTAGTAGTTACTGGGACCAGGTTAGGACTAGGTATGGTTAGTAGTTACTGGGACCAGGTTAGGACTAGGTAGGGTTAGTAGTTACTGGGACCAGGTTAGGACTAGGTAGGGTTAGTAGTTACAGGGACCAGGTTAGGACTTGGTAGGGTTAGTAGTTACTGGGACCAGGTTAGGACTAGGTATGGTTAGTAGTTACTGGGACCAGGTTAGGACTAGGTAGGGTTAGTAGTTACTGGGACAAGGTTAGGACTAGGTAGGGTTAGCAGTCATCAGTTACTGGGACCAGGTTAGAACTAGGTATGGTTAATAGTTACTGGGACCAGGTTAGGTCTAGGTAGGGTTAGTAGTTACTGGGACCAGGTTAGGACTAGATAGGGTTAGTAGTCAGTAGTTACTGGGACCAGGTTAGGACTTGGTAGGGTTAGTAGTTACTGGGACCAGGTTAGGACTAGGTAGGGTTAGTAGTCAGTAGTTACTGGGACCAGGTTAGGACTAGGTAGGGTTAGTAGTTACTGGGACCAGGTTAGGACTAGGTACGGTTAGCAGTCTGTAGTTACTGGGACCAGGTTAGAACTAGGTAGGGTTAGTAGTTACTGGTACCAGTTTAGGACTAGGTACGTTTAGCAGTTACTGGGACCAGGTTAGGACTAGGTAGGGTTAGTAGTTACTGGGACCAGGTTAGGACTAGGTAGGGTTAGTAGTCAGTAGTTACATGGACCAGGTTAGAACTATGTAGGGTTATTAGTTACTGGGACCAGGTTTGGACTAGGTAGGGTTAGTAGTTACTGTGACCAGATTAGGATTAGGTAGGGTTAGTAGTCAGTAGTTACTGGGACCAGGTTAGGACTTGGCAGGGTTAGTAGTCAGTAGTTACTGGGACCAGGTTAGGACTTGGTAGGGTTAGTAGTTACTGGGACCAGGTTAGGACTAGGTAGGGTTGGTGGATACTGGGACCAGGTTACGATTAGGTAGGGTTAGCAGTCAGTAGTTACTGGGACCAGGTTAAAACTAGTTAGGGTTAATAGTTACTGGGACCAGGTTAAGACTAGGTAGGGTTAGTAGTTACTGGGAACAGGTTAGGACTAGATAGGGTTAGTAGTCAGTAGTTACTGGGACCAGGTTAGAACAAGGTAGGGTTAGTAGTTACTGCGACCAGGTTAGGACTATGTAGGGTTAGTAGTCAGTAGTTACTGGGACCAGGTTAGGACTAGGTAGGGTTAGTAGTCATTAGTTACTGGGACCAGGTTAGGACTTGGTAGGGTTAGTAGTTACTGGGACCAGGTTAGGACTAGGTAGGTTTAGTAGTCAGTAGTTACTGGGACCAGGTTAGGAATAGGTAGGGTTAATAGTTACTGGGACCAGGTTAGGACTAGGTACGGTTAGCAGTCAGTAGTTACTGGGACCAGGTTAAAACTAGGTAGGGTTAGTAATCAGTAGTTACAAGGACCAGGTTAGGACTAGGTAGGGTTAGTAGTTACTGGGACCAGGTTAGGACTTGGTAGGGTTAGTAGTTACTGGGACCAGGTTAGGACTAGGTAGGGTTAGTAGTTACTGGGACCAGGTTAGGACTAGGTAGGGTTAGTAGTTACTGGGACCAGGTTAGGACTAGATAGGGTTATTAGTCAGTAGTTACTGGGACCAGGTTAGGACTAGGTAGGGTTAGTAGTTACTGGGACCAGGTCAGGACTAGGTAGGGTTAGCAGTCAGTAGTTACTGGGAACTGGTTAGAACTAGGTAGGGTTAATAGTTACTGGGACCAGGTTAGGACTAGGTAGGGTTAGTAGTTACTGGGACCAGGTTAGGACTAGGTAGGGTTAATAATTAGTAGTTACTGGGACCAGGTTAGGACTAGGTAGGGTTAGTAGTTATTAGTTATTGTGACCAGGTTAGGCCTAGGTAGGGTTAGTAGCTAGTAGTTATTGGGACCAGGTTAGGACTAGGTAGGGTTAGTAATCAGTAGTTACAAGGACCAGGTTAGGACTAGGTAGGGTTAGTAGTTACTGGGACCAGGTTAGGACTAGGTAGGGTTAGTAGTCAGTAGGTACTGGAACCAGGTTAGAACTTGGTAGGGTTAGTAGTTACTGGGACCAGGTTAGGACTAGGTAGGGTTAGTAGTCAGTAGTTACTGGGACCAGGTTAGGACTAGGTAGGGTTAGTAGTTACTGGGACCAGGTCAGGACTAGGTAGGGTTAGCAGTCAGTAGTTACTGGGAACTGGTTAGAACTAGGTAGGGTTAATAGTTACTGGGACCAGGTTAGGACTAGGTAGGGTTAGTAGTTACTGGGACCAGGTTAGGACTAGGTAGGGTTAATAATTAGTAGTTACTGGGACCAGGTTAGGACTAGGTAGGGTTAGTAGTTATTAGTTATTGTGACCAGGTTAGGCCTAGGTAGGGTTAGTAGCTAGTAGTTATTGGGACCAGGTTAGGACTAGGTAGGGTTAGTAATCAGTAGTTACAAGGACCAGGTTAGGACTAGGTAGGGTTAGTAGTTACTGGGACCAGGTTAGGACTAGGTAGGGTTAGTAGTCAGTAGGTACTGGAACCAGGTTAGAACTTGGTAGGGTTAGTAGTTACTGGGACCAGGTTAGGACTAGATAGGGTTATTAGTCAGTAGTTACTGGGACCAGGTTAGGACTAGGTAGGGTTAGTAGTTACTGGGACCAGGTCAGGACTAGGTAGGGTTAGCAGTCAGTAGTTACTGGGAACTGGTTAGAACTAGGTAGGGTTAATAGTTACTGGGACCAGGTTAGGACTAGGTAGGGTTAGTAGTTACTGGGACCAGGTTAGGACTAGGTAGGGTTAATAATTAGTAGTTACTGGGACCAGGTTAGGACTAGGTAGGGTTAGTAGTTATTAGTTATTGTGACCAGGTTAGGCCTAGGTAGGGTTAGTAGCTAGTAGTTATTGGGACCAGGTTAGGACTAGGTAGGGTTAGTAATCAGTAGTTACAAGGACCAGGTTAGGACTAGGTAGGGTTAGTAGTTACTGGGACCAGGTTAGGACTAGGTAGGGTTAGTAGTCAGTAGGTACTGGAACCAGGTTAGAACTTGGTAGGGTTAGTAGTTACTGGGACCAGGTTAGGACTAGGTAGGGTTAGTAGTCAGTAATTACTGGGACCAGGTTAGGACTAGGTAGGGTTAGTAGTTACTGGGACCAGGTTAGGACTAGGTAGTTACTGGGGCCAGGTTAGGACTAGGTACGGTTAGCAGTTACAAGGACCAGGTTAGGACTAGGTAGGATTAGTAGTTACTGGGACCAGGTTAGGACTAGGTAGGGTTAGTAGTCAGTAGTTACATGGACCATGTTAGAACTATGTAGGGTTATTAGTTACTGGGACCAGGTTAGGACTAGGTAGGGTTAGTAGTTACTGGGAACAGGTTTGGACTTGGCAGGGTTAGTAGTCAGTAGTTACTGGGACCAGGTTTGGACTTGGCAGGGTTAGTAGTCAGTAGTTACTGGGACCAGGTTAGGACTTGGTAGGGTTAGTAGTTACTGGGACCAGGTTAGGACTAGGTAGGGTTAGTAGTTATTGGGACCAGGTTAGGACTAGATAGGGTTAGTAGTCAGTAGTTACTGGGACCAGGTTAGAACTAGGTAGGGTTAGTAGTTACAGGGACAAGGTTAGGACTATGTAGGGTTAGTAGTCAGTAGTTACTGGGACCAGGTTAGGACTAGGTAGGGTTAGTAGTCAGTAGTTACTGGGACCAAGTTAGGACTTGGTAGGGTTAGTAGTTACTGGGGCCAGGTTAGGACTAGGTAGGGTTAGTAGTCAGTAGTTACTGGGACCAGGTTAGGACTAGGTAGGGTTAGTAGTTACTGGGACCAGGTTAGGACTAGGTAGGGTTAGTAGTTACTGGGACCAGGTTAGGACTAGGTAGGGTTAGTAGTTACTGGGACCAGGTTAGGACTAGGTAGGGTTAGTAGTTACTGGGACCAGGTTAGGACTAGGTAGGGTTAGTAGTTACTGGGACCAGGTTAGGACTAGGTAGGGTTAGCAGTCATCAGTTACTGGGACCAGGTTAGAACTAGGTATGGTTAATAGTTACTGGGACCAGGTTAGGACTAGGTAGGGTTAGTAGTTACTGGGACCAGGTTAGGACTAGATAGGGTTATTAGTCAGTAGTTACTGGGACCAGGTTAGGACTTGGTAGGGTTAGTAGTTACTGGGACCAGGTTAGGACTAGGTAGGGTTAGTAGTCAGTAGTTACTGGGACCAGGTTAGGACTAGGTAGGGTTAGTAGTTAGTAGTTATTGGGACCAGGTTAGGACTAGGTAGGGTTAGTAGTTACTGGGACCAGGTTAGGACTAGGTACGGTTAGCAGTCAGTAGTTACTGGGACCAGGTTAGAACTAGGTAGGGTTAGTAGTTACTGGGATCACGTTAGGACCAGGTACGGTTAGTAGTTACTGGGACCAGGTTAGGACTAGGTAGGGTTAGTAGTTACTGGGACCAGGTTAGGATTAGGTAGGGTTAGTAGTCAGTAGTTACTGGGACCAGGTTAGGACTTGGCAGGGTTAGTAGTCAGTAGTTACTGGGACCATGTTAGGACTTGGTAGGGTTAGTAGTTACTGGGACCAGGTTAGGACTAGGTAGGGTTAGTAGTCACTGGGACCAGGTTACGACTAGGAAGGGTTAGCAGTCAGTAGTTACTGGGACCAGGTTAAAACTAGGTAGGGTTAGTAATCAATAGTTACAAGGACCAGGTTAGGACTAGGTAGGGTTAGTAGTTACTGGGACCAGGTTAGGACTTGGTAGGGTTAGTAGTTCCTGGGACCAGGTTAGGACTAGGTAGGGTTAGTAGTTACTGGGACCAGGTTAGGACTAGGTAGGGTTAGTAGTTACTGGGACCAGGTTAGGACTAGGTAGGGATAGTAGTTACTGGGACCAGGTTAGGACTAGGTAGGGTTAGCAGTCAGTAGTTACTGGGACCAGGTTAGAACTAGGTAGGGTTAATAGTTACTGGGACCAGGTTAGGACTAGGTAGGGTTAGTAGTTACTGGGACCAGGTTAGGACTAGGTAGGGTTAGTAGTTACTGGGACCAGGTCAGGACTAGGTAGGGTTAGTAGTTACTGGGAACAGGTTAGGACTAGGTCAGGTTAGTAGTTAATGGGACCAGGTTAGGACTAGGTAGGGTTAATAGTTAGTAGTTACTGGGACCAGGTTAGGACTAGGTAGGGTTAGTAGTTACTGGGACCAGGTTAGGACTAGGTAGGGTTAGTAGTTACTGGGACCAGGTTAGGACTAGGTAGGGTTAGCAGTCATCAGTTACTGGGACCAGGTTAGAACTAGGTATGGTTAATAGTTACTGGGACCAGGTTAGGACTAGGTAGGGTTAGTAGTTACTGGGACCAGGTTAGGACTAGATAGGGTTATTAGTCAGTAGTTACTGGGACCAGGTTAGGACTTGGTAGGGTTAGTAGTTACTGGGACCAGGTTAGGACTAGGTAGGGTTAGTAGTCAGTAGTTACTGGGACCAGGTTAGGACTAGGTAGGGTTAGTAGTTAGTAGTTATTGGGACCAGGTTAGGACTAGGTAGGGTTAGTAGTTACTGGGACCAGGTTAGGACTAGGTACGGTTAGCAGTCAGTAGTTACTGGGACCAGGTTAGAACTAGGTAGGGTTAGTAGTTACTGGGATCAGGTTAGGACTAGGTACGGTTAGTAGTTACTGGGACCAGGTTAGGACTAGGTAGGGTTAGTAGTTACTGGGACCAGGTTAGGATTAGGTAGGGTTAGTAGTCAGTAGTTACTGGGACCAGGTTAGGACTTGGCAGGGTTAGTAGTCAGTAGTTACTGGGACCATGTTAGGACTTGGTAGGGTTAGTAGTTACTGGGACCAGGTTAGGACTAGGTAGGGTTAGTAGTCACTGGGACCAGGTTACGACTAGGAAGGGTTAGCAGTCAGTAGTTACTGGGACCAGGTTAAAACTAGGTAGGGTTAGTAATCAATAGTTACAAGGACCAGGTTAGGACTAGGTAGGGTTAGTAGTTACTGGGACCAGGTTAGGACTTGGTAGGGTTAGTAGTTCCTGGGACCAGGTTAGGACTAGGTAGGGTTAGTAGTTACTGGGACCAGGTTAGGACTAGGTAGGGTTAGTAGTTACTGGGACCAGGTTAGGACTAGGTAGGGATAGTAGTTACTGGGACCAGGTTAGGACTAGGTAGGGTTAGCAGTCAGTAGTTACTGGGACCAGGTTAGAACTAGGTAGGGTTAATAGTTACTGGGACCAGGTTAGGACTAGGTAGGGTTAGTAGTTACTGGGACCAGGTTAGGACTAGGTAGGGTTAGTAGTTACTGGGACCAGGTCAGGACTAGGTAGGGTTAGTAGTTACTGGGAACAGGTTAGGACTAGGTCAGGTTAGTAGTTAATGGGACCAGGTTAGGACTAGGTAGGGTTAATAGTTAGTAGTTACTAGGACCAGGTTAGGACTAGGTATGGTTAGTAGTTAGTAGTTATTGGGACTAGGTTAGGACTAGGTAGGGTTAGTAGCTAGTAGTTATTGGGTCAATGTTAGGACTAGGTAGGGTTAATAATCAGTAGTTACAAGGACCAGGTTAGGACTAGGTAGGGTTAGTAGTTACTGCGACCAGGTTAGGACTTGGTAGTGTTAGTAGTTACTTGGACCAGGTTAGGACTAGGTAGGGTTAGTAGTTACTGGGACCAGGTTAGGACTAGGTAGGGTTAGTAGTTAGTAGTTATTGGGACCAGGTTAGGACTAGGTAGGGTTAGTAGTTACTGGGACCAGGTTAGGACTAGGTACGGTTAGCAGTCAGTATTTACTGGGACCAGGTTAGAACTAGGTAGGGTTAGTAGTTACTGGGATCAGGTTAGGACTAGGTACGGTTAGTAGTTACTGGGACCAGGTTAGGACTAGGTAGGGTTAGTAGTTACTGGGACCAGGTTAGGATTAGGTAGGGTTAGTAGTCAGTAGTTACTGGGACCAGGTTAGGACTTGGCAGGGTTAGTAGTCAGTAGTTACTGGGACCATGTTAGGACTTGGTAGGGTTAGTAGTTACTGGGACCAGGTTAGGACTAGGTAGGGTTAGTAGTCACTGGGACCAGGTTACGACTAGGAAGGGTTAGCAGTCAGTAGTTACTGGGACCAGGTTAAAACTAGGTAGGGTTAGTAATCAATAGTTACAAGGACCAGGTTAGGACTAGGTAGGGTTAGTAGTTACTGGGACCAGGTTAGGACTTGGTAGGGTTAGTAGTTCCTGGGACCAGGTTAGGACTAGGTAGGGTTAGTAGTTACTGGGACCAGGTTAGGACTAGGTAGGGTTAGTAGTTACTGGGACCAGGTTAGGACTAGGTAGGGATAGTAGTTACTGGGACCAGGTTAGGACTAGGTAGGGTTAGCAGTCAGTAGTTACTGGGACCAGGTTAGAACTAGGTAGGGTTAATAGTTACTGGGACCAGGTTAGGACTAGGTAGGGTTAGTAGTTACTGGGACCAGGTTAGGACTAGGTAGGGTTAGTAGTTACTGGGACCAGGTCAGGACTAGGTAGGGTTAGTAGTTACTGGGAACAGGTTAGGACTAGGTCAGGTTAGTAGTTAATGGGACCAGGTTAGGACTAGGTAGGGTTAATAGTTAGTAGTTACTGGGACCAGGTTAGGACTAGGTAGGGTTAGTAGTTACTGGGACCAGGTTAGGACTAGGTAGGGTTAGTAGTTACTGGGACCAGGTTAGGACTAGGTAGGGTTAGCAGTCATCAGTTACTGGGACCAGGTTAGAACTAGGTATGGTTAATAGTTACTGGGACCAGGTTAGGACTAGGTAGGGTTAGTAGTTACTGGGACCAGGTTAGGACTAGATAGGGTTATTAGTCAGTAGTTACTGGGACCAGGTTAGGACTTGGTAGGGTTAGTAGTTACTGGGACCAGGTTAGGACTAGGTAGGGTTAGTAGTCAGTAGTTACTGGGACCAGGTTAGGACTAGGTAGGGTTAGTAGTTAGTAGTTATTGGGACCAGGTTAGGACTAGGTAGGGTTAGTAGTTACTGGGACCAGGTTAGGACTAGGTACGGTTAGCAGTCAGTAGTTACTGGGACCAGGTTAGAACTAGGTAGGGTTAGTAGTTACTGGGATCAGGTTAGGACTAGGTACGGTTAGTAGTTACTGGGACCAGGTTAGGACTAGGTAGGGTTAGTAGTTACTGGGACCAGGTTAGGATTAGGTAGGGTTAGTAGTCAGTAGTTACTGGGACCAGGTTAGGACTTGGCAGGGTTAGTAGTCAGTAGTTACTGGGACCATGTTAGGACTTGGTAGGGTTAGTAGTTACTGGGACCAGGTTAGGACTAGGTAGGGTTAGTAGTCACTGGGACCAGGTTACGACTAGGAAGGGTTAGCAGTCAGTAGTTACTGGGACCAGGTTAAAACTAGGTAGGGTTAGTAATCAATAGTTACAAGGACCAGTTTAGGACTAGGTAGGGTTAGTAGTTACTGGGACCAGGTTAGGACTTGGTAGGGTTAGTAGTTCCTGGGACCAGGTTAGGACTAGGTAGGGTTAGTAGTTACTGGGACCAGGTTAGGACTAGGTAGGGATAGTAGTTACTGGGACCAGGTTAGGACTAGGTAGGGTTAGCAGTCAGTAGTTACTGGGACCAGGTTAGAACTAGGTAGGGTTAATAGTTACTGGGACCAGGTTAGGACTAGGTAGGGTTAGTAGTTACTGGGACCAGGTTAGGACTAGGTAGGGTTAGTAGTTACTGGGACCAGGTCAGGACTAGGTAGGGTTAGTAGTTACTGGGAACAGGTTAGGACTAGGTCAGGTTAGTAGTTAATGGGACCAGGTTAGGACTAGGTAGGGTTAATAGTTAGTAGTTACTGGGACCAGGTTAGGACTAGGTAGGGTTAGTAGTTACTGGGACCAGGTTAGGACTAGGTAGGGTTAGCAGTCATCAGTTACTGGGACCAGGTTAGAACTAGGTATGGTTAATAGTTACTGGGACCAGGTTAGGACTAGGTAGGGTTAGTAGTTACTGGGACCAGGTTAGGACTAGATAGGGTTATTAGTCAGTAGTTACTGGGACCAGGTTAGGACTTGGTAGGGTTAGTAGTTACTGGGACCAGGTTAGGACTAGGTAGGGTTAGTAGTCAGTAGTTACTGGGACCAGGTTAGGACTAGGTAGGGTTAGTAGTTAGTAGTTATTGGGACCAGGTTAGGACTAGGTAGGGTTAGTAGTTACTGGGACCAGGTTAGGACTAGGTACGGTTAGCAGTCAGTAGTTACTGGGACCAGGTTAGAACTAGGTAGGGTTAGTAGTTACTGGGATCAGGTTAGGACTAGGTACGGTTAGTAGTTACTGGGACCAGGTTAGGACTAGGTAGGGTTAGTAGTTACTGGGACCAGGTTAGGATTAGGTAGGGTTAGTAGTCAGTAGTTACTGGGACCAGGTTAGGACTTGGCAGGGTTAGTAGTCAGTAGTTACTGGGACCATGTTAGGACTTGGTAGGGTTAGTAGTTACTGGGACCAGGTTAGGACTAGGTAGGGTTAGTAGTCACTGGGACCAGGTTACGACTAGGAAGGGTTAGCAGTCAGTAGTTACTGGGACCAGGTTAAAACTAGGTAGGGTTAGTAATCAATAGTTACAAGGACCAGGTTAGGACTAGGTAGGGTTAGTAGTTACTGGGACCAGGTTAGGACTTGGTAGGGTTAGTAGTTCCTGGGACCAGGTTAGGACTAGGTAGGGTTAGTAGTTACTGGGACCAGGTTAGGACTAGGTAGGGTTAGTAGTTACTGGGACCAGGTTAGGACTAGGTAGGGATAGTAGTTACTGGGACCAGGTTAGGACTAGGTAGGGTTAGCAGTCAGTAGTTACTGGGACCAGGTTAGAACTAGGTAGGGTTAATAGTTACTGGGACCAGGTTAGGACTAGGTAGGGTTAGTAGTTACTGGGACCAGGTTAGGACTAGGTAGGGTTAGTAGTTACTGGGACCAGGTCAGGACTAGGTAGGGTTAGTAGTTACTGGGAACAGGTTAGGACTAGGTCAGGTTAGTAGTTAATGGGACCAGGTTAGGACTAGGTAGGGTTAATAGTTAGTAGTTACTGGGACCAGGTTAGGACTAGGTAGGGTTAGTAGTTACTGGGACCAGGTTAGGACTAGGTAGGGTTAGTAGTTATTGGGACCAGGTTAGGACTAGGTAGGGTTAAAATTTAGTAGTTACTGGGACCAGGTTAGGACTAGGTATGGTTAGTAGTTAGTAGTTATTGGGACTAGGTTAGGACTAGGTAGGGTTAGTAGCTAGTAGTTATTGGGTCAATGTTAGGACTAGGTAGGGTTAATAATCAGTAGTTACAAGGACCAGGTTAGGACTAGGTAGGGTTAGTAGTTACTGCGACCAGGTTAGGACTTGGTAGTGTTAGTAGTTACTTGGACCAGGTTAGGACTAGGTAGGGTTAGTAGTTACTGGGACCAGGTTAGGACTAGGTAGGGTTAATAGTTACTGGGACCAGGTTAGGACTAGGTAGGGTTAGTAGTTACTGGGACCAGGTTAGGACTAGGTAGGGTTAGTAGTGACTGGGACCAGGTTAGGACTAGATAGGGTTAGTAGTCAGTAGTTACATGGACCAGGTTAGAACTAGGTAGGGTTATTAGTTACTGGGACCAGGTTAGGACTAGGTAGGGTTAGTAGTTACTGGGACCAGGTTAGAACTAGGTAGCGTTAATAGTTACTGGGACCAGGTTAGGACTAGGTAGGGTTAGTAGTTACTAGGACCAGGTTACGACTAAGTAGGGTTAGCAGTCAGTAGTTACTGGGACCAGGTTAGAACAAGGTAGGGTTAATAGTTACTGGGACCAGGTTAGGACTAGGTAGGGTTAGTAGATACTGGGACCAGGTTAGGACTAGGTAGGGTTAGTAGTTACCGGGACCAGGTTTAGGACTAGATAGGGTTAGTTGTCAGTAGTTACTGGGACCAGGTTAGAACTAGGTAGGGTTACTAGTTACTGGGACCAGGTTAGGACTATGTAGGGTTAGTAGTCAGTAGTTACTGGGACCAGGTTAGGACTTGGTAGGTGTAGTAGTTACTGGGACCAGGTTAGGACTAGGTAGGGTTAGTAGTTACTGGGACCAGGTTAGGACTAGGTAGAGTTAGCAGTCAGTAGTTACTGGGACCAGGTTAGAACTGGGTAGGGTTAATAGTTACTGGGACCAGGTTAGGACTAGGTAGGGTTAGTAGTTACTGGGACCAGGTTAGGACTAGGTAGGGTTAGTAGTTACTGGGACCAGGTCAGGACTAGGTAGGGTTAGTAGTTACTGGGACCAGGTTAGGACTAGGTCAGGTTAGTAGTTAATGGGACCAGGTTAGGACTAGGTAGGGTTAATAGTTAGTAGTTACTGGGACCAGGTTAGGACTTGGTAGGGTTAGTAGTTAGTAGTTATTTGGACCAGGTTAGGACTAGGTAGGGTTAGTAGTCAGTAGTTACAAGGACCAGGTTAGGACTAGGTAGGGTTAGTAGTTACTGGGACCAGGTTAGGACCAGGTAGGGTTAGTAGTTACTGGGACCAGGTTAGGACTAGTTAGGGTTAGTAGTTACTGGGACCAGGTTAGGACTAGGTAGGGTTAGTAGTTACTGGGACCAGGTTAGGACTAGGTAGGGTTAGCAGTCATCAGTTACTGGGACCAGGTTAGAACTAGGTAGGGTTAATAGTTACTGGGACCAGGTTAGGACTAGGTAGGGTTAGTAGTTACTTGGACCAGGTCAGGACTAGGTAGGGTTAGTAGTTACTGGGACCAGGTTAGGACTAGGTAGGGTTAGTAGTCAGTAGTTACTGGGACAAGGTTAGAACTAGGTAGGGTTAGTAGTTACTGGGACCAGGTTAGGATTAGGTAGGGTTAGTAGTCAGTAGTTACTGGGACCAGGTTAGGACTTGGTAGGGTTAGTAGTTACTGGGACCAGGTTAGGACTAGGTAGGGTTAGTAGTCAGTAGTTATTGGGACCAGGTTAGGACTAGGTAGGGTTAGTAGTTACTGGGACCAGGTTAGGACTAGGTACGGTTATTAGTTACTGGGAACAGGTTAGGACTAGGTAGGGTTAGTAGTTACTGGGACCAGGTTAGGACTAGGTAGGGTTAGTAGTCTGTAGTTACATGGACCAGGTTAGAACTATGTAGGGTTATTAATTACTGGGACAAGGTTAGGACTAGGTAGGGTTAGTAGTTACTGGGACCAGGTTAGGATTAGGTATGGTTAGTAGTCAGTAGTTACTGGGACAAGGTTAGGACTTGGTAGGGTTAGTAGTTACTGGGACCAGGTTAGGACTAGGTAGGGTTAGTAGTCAGTAGTTATTGGGACCAGGTTAGGACTAGGTAGGGTTAGTAGTTACTGGGACCAGGTTACAACTAGGTAGGGTTAGCAGTCAGTAGTTACTGGGACCAGGTTAGGACTAGATAGGGTTAGTAGTCAGTAGTTACTGGGACCAGGTTAGAACTAGGTAGGGTTAGTAGTTACTGGGACCAGGTTAGGACTATGTAGGGTTAGTAGTCAGTAGTTACTGGGACCAGGTTAGGAATTGGTAGGTGTAGTAGTTACTGGGACCAGGTTAGGACTAGGTAGGGTTAGTAGTTACTGGGACCAGGTTAGAACTAGGTAGGGTTAGTAGTTAATGGGACCAGGTTAGGACTAGCTGGGGATAGTAGTCAGTAGTTACTGGGACCAGGTTAGAACTAGGTAGGGTGAATAGTTACTGGGACCAGGTTAGGACGAGGTAGGGTTAGTAGTTACTGGTACCAGGTTAGGACTAGGTAGGGTTAGTAGTTACTGGGACCAGGTTAGGACTAGGTAGGGTTAAATAGTTACTGGGACCAGGTTAGGACTAGGTAGGGTTAGTAGTGACTGGGACCAGGTTAGGACTAGGTAGGGTTAGTAGTCAGTAGTTGCATGGACCAGGTTAGAACTATGTAGGGTTATTAGTTACTGGGACCAGGTTAGGACTAGGTAGGGTTAGTAGTTACTGGGACCAGGTTAGGATTAGGTAGGGTTAGTAGTCAGTAGTTACTGGGACCAGGTTAGGACTAGGTAGGGTTAGTAGTTACTGGGACCAGGTTACGACTAAGTAGGGTTAGCAGTCAGTAGTTACTGGGACCAGGTTAGAACAAGGTAGGGTTAATAGTTACTGGGACCAGGTTAGGACTAGGTAGGGTTAGTAGTTACTGGGACCAGGTTAGGACTAGGTAGGGTTAGTAGTTACTGGGACCAGGTTTAGGACTAGATAGGGTTAGTTGTCAGTAGTTACTGGGACCAGGTTAGAACTAGGTAGGGTTACTAGTTACTGGGACCAGGTTAGGACTATGTAGGGTTAGTAGTCAGTAGTTACTGGGACCAGGTTAGGACTTGGTAGGTGTAGTAGTTACTGGGACCAGGTTAGGACTAGGTAGGGTTAGTAGTTACTGAGACCAGGTTAGGACTAGGTAGGGTTAGTAGTTACTGGGACCAGGTTAGAACTAGGTAGGGTTAATAGTTACTGGGACCAGGTTAGGACTAGGTAGTGTTAATAGTTACTGGGACCAGGGTAGGACTAGGTAGGGTTAGTAGTTACTGGGACCAGGGTAGGACTAGGTAGGGTTAGTAGTTACTGGGACCAGGTTAGGACTAGATAGGGTTAGTAGTCAGTAGTTATTGGGACCAGGTTAGAACTAGGTAGGGTTAATAGTTACTGGGACCAGGTTAGGACTAGGTAGGGTTAGTAGTTACTGGGACCAGGTTAGGACTAGGTATGGTTAGTAGTTAGTAGTTATTGGGACTAGGTTAGGACTAGGTAGGGTTAGTAGCTAGTAGTTATTGGGTCAAGGTTAGGACTAGGTAGGGTTAGTAATCAGTAGTTACAAGGACCAGGTTAGGACTAGGTAGGTTTAGTAGTTACCGGGACCAGGTTAGGACTTGGTAGTGTTAGTAGTTACTTGGACCAGGTTAGGACTAGGTAGGGTTAGTAGTTACTGGGACCAGGTTACGACTAGGTAGGGTTAGCAGTCAGTAGTTACTGGGACCAGGTTAAAACTAGGTAGGGTTAATAGTTACTGGGACCAGGTTAAAACTAGGTAGTGTTAATAGTTACTGGGACCAGGTTAAGACTAGGTAGGGTTAGTAGTTACTGGGACCAGGTTAGGACTAGATAGGGTTACTAGTCAGTAGTTACTGGGACCAGGTTAGAACTAGGTAGGGTTAGTAGTTACTGGGACCAGGTTAGGACTATGTAGGGTTAGTAGTCAGTAGTTACTGGGACCAGGTTAGGACTTGGTAGGTGTAGTAGTTACTGGGACAAGGTTAGGACTAGATAGGGTTAGTAGTTACTGGGACCAGGTTAGGACTAGGTAGGGTTAGTAGTTCCTGGGACAAGGTTAGAACTAGGTAGGGTTAGTAGTTACTGGGACCAGGTTAGAACTAGGTAGGGTTAGTAGTTACTGGGACCAGGTTAGGACTAGGTAGGGATAGTAGTCAGTAGTTACTGGGACCAGGTTAGAACTAGGTAGGGTTAATAGTTACTGGGACTAGGTTAGGACTAGGTAGGGTTAGTAGTTACTGGGACCAGGTTAGGATTAGGTAGGGTTAGTAGTTACTGGGACCAGGTTAGGACTAGGTAAGGTCAGTAGTTACTGGGACCAGGTTAGGACTTGGTAGGGTTAGCAGTTACTGGGACCAGGTTAGGACTAGGTAGGGTTAGTAGTTACTGGGACCAGGTTAGGACTAGGTAGGGTTAGTAGTTACTGGGACCAGGTTAGGACTAGGTAGGTTTAGTAGTTTCTGGAACCAGGTTAGGACTAGGTAGGGTTAGTAGTTACTGGGACCAGGTTAGGACTAGGTAGGGTTAGCAGTCAGTAGTTACTGGGACCAGGTTAGAACTAGGTAGGGTTAATAGTTACTGGGACCAGGTTAGGACTAGGTAGGGTTAGTAGTTACTGGGACCAGGTTAGGACTAGGTAGGGTTAGTAGTTACTGGGACCAGGTCAGGACTAGGTAGGGTTAGTAGTTACTGGGACCAGGTTAGGACTAGGTCAGGTTAGTAGTTAATGGGACCAGGTTAGGACTAGGTAGGGTTAATAGTTAGTAGTTACTGGGACCAGGTTAGGACTTGGTAGGGTTAGTAGTTAGTAGTTATTGGGACCAGGTTAGGACTAGGTAGGGTTAGTAGTCAGTAGTTACAAGGACCAGGTTAGGACTAGGTAGGGTTAGTAGTTACTGGGACCAGGTTAGGACTAGGTAGGGTTAGTAGTTACTGGGACCAGGTTAGGACTAGGTAGGGTTAGCAGTCTTCAGTTACTGGGACCAGGTTAGAACTACGTAGGGTTAATAGATACTGGGACCAGGTTAGGACTAGGTGGGGTTAGTAGTTACTGGGACCAGGATAGGACTAGGTAGGGTTAGTAGTTACTGGGACCAGGTTAGGACTAAGTAGGAACAACTTAGTTAGTAGTAGTCAGTAGTAGTTAGTAGTAGTCAGTAGTTACTGGGACAAGGTTAGAACTAGGTAGGGTTAGTAGTTACTGGGACCAGGTTAGGACTAGGTAGGGTTAGTAGTCAGTAGTTACTGGGACCAGGTTAGAACTAGGTAGGTGTAGTAGTTACTGGGACCAGGTTAGGACTTTGTAGGGTTAGTAGTTACTAGGACCAGGTTAGGACTAGGTAGGGTTAGTAGTTACTGGGACCATGTTAGAACTAGGTAGGGTTAGTAGTTACTGGGACCAGGTTAGAACTAGGTAGGGTTTGTAGTTATTGGGACCAGGTTAAGACTAGGTAGGGTTAGTAGTGACTGGGACCAGGTTAGAACTAGGTAGGTGTAGTAGTTACTGGGACCAGGTTAGGACTTTGTAGGGTTAGTAGTTACTAGGACCAGGTTAGGACTAGGTAGGGTCAGTAGTTACTGGGACCAGGTTAGAACTAGGTAGGGTTAATAGTTACTGGGACCAGGTTAGGACGAGGTAGGGTTAGTAGTTACTGGTACCAGGTTAGGACTAGGTAGGGTTAGTAGTTACTGGGACCAGGTTAGGACTAGGTAGGGTTAGTAGTGACTGGGACCAGGTTAGGACTAGGTAGGGTTAGTAGTGACTGGGACCAGGTTAGGACTAGGTAGGGTTAGTAGTCAGTAGTTACATGGACCAGTTTAGAACTATGTAGGGTTATTAGTTACTGGGACCAGGTTAGGACTAGGTAGGGTTAGTAGTTACTGGGACCAGGTTAGGATTAGGTAGGGTTAGTAGTCAGTAGTTACTGGGACCAGGTTAGGACTAGGTAGGGTTAGTAGTTACTGGGACCAGGTTACGACTAAGTAGGGTTAGCAGTCAGTAGTTACTGGGACCAGGTTAGAACAAGGTAGGATTAATAGTTACTGGGACCAGGTTAGGACTAGGTAGGGTTAGTAGTTACTGGGACCAGGTTTAGGACTAGATAGGGTTAGTTGTCAGTAGTTACTGGGACCAGGTTAGAACTAGGTAGGGTTACTAGTTACTGGGACCAGGTTAGGACTAGGTAGGGTTAGTAGTCAGTAGTTATTGGGACCAGGTTAGGACTAGGTAGGGTTAGTAGTTACTGGGACCAGGTTAGGACTAGGTACGGTTATTAGTTACTGGGACCAGGTTAGGACTAGGTAGGGTTAGTCGTTACTGGGACCAGGTTAGGACTAGGTAGGGTTAGTAGTCTGTAGTTACATGGACCAGGTTAGAACTATGTAGGGTTATTAATTACTGGGACAAGGTTAGGACTAGGTAGGGTTAGTAGTTACTGGGACCAGGTTAGGATTAGGTATGGTTAGTAGTCAGTAGTTACTGGGACAAGGTTAGGACTTGGTAGGGTTAGTAGTTACTGGGACCAGGTTAGGACTAGGTAGGGTTAGTAGTCAGTAGTTATTTGGACCAGGTTAGGACTAGGTAGGGTTAGTAGTTACTGGGACCAGGTTACAACTAGGTAGTGTTCGCAGTCAGTAGTTACTGGGACCAGGTTAGAACAGGGTAGGGTTAATAGTTACTGGGACCAGGTTAGGACTAGGTAGGGTTAGTAGTTACTGGGACCAGGTTAAGACTAGGTAGGGCTAGTAGTTACTGGGACCAGGTTAGGACTAGATAGGGTTAGTAGTCAGTAGTTACTGGGACCAGGTTAGATCTAGGTAGGGTTAGTAGTTACTGGGACCAGGTTAGGACTATGTAGGGTTAGTAGTCAGTAGTTACTGGGACCAGGTTAGAACTAGGTAGGGTTAGTAGTTACTGGGACCAGGTTAGAACTAGGTAGGGTTAGTAGTTACTGGGACCAGGTTAGAACTAGGTAGGGTTTGTAGTTATTGGGACCAGGTTAAGACTAGCTGGGGATAGTAGTCAGTAGTTATTGGGACCAGGTTAGAACTAGGTAGGGTTAATAGTTACTGGGACCAGGTTAGGACGAGGTAGGGTTAGTAGTTACTGGTACCAGGTTAGGACTAGGTAGGGTTAGTAGTTACTGGGACCAGGTTAGGACTAGGTAGGGTTAGTAGTGACTGGGACCAGGTTAGGACTAGGTAGGGTTAGTAGTGACTGGGACCAGGTTAGGACTAGGTAGGGTTGGTAGTCAGTAGTTACATGGACCAGGTTAGAACTATGTAGGGTTATTAGTTACTGGGACCAGGTTAGGACTAGGTAGGGTTAGTAGTTACTGGGACCAGGTTACGACTAAGTAGGGTTAGCAGTCAGTAGTTACTGGGACCAGGTTAGAACAAGGTAGGATTAATAGTTACTGGGACCAGGTTAGGACTAGGTAGGGTTAGTAGTTACTGGGACCAGGTTAGGACTAGGTAGGGTTAGTAGTTACTGGGACCAGGTTTAGGACTAGATAGGGTTAGTTGTCAGTAGTTACTGGGACCAGGTTAGAACTAGGTATGGTTACTAGTTACTGTGACCAGGTTAGGACTATGTAGGGTTAGTAGTCAGTAGTTACTGGGACCAGGTTAGGACTTGGTAGGTGTAGTAGTTACTGGGACCAGGTTAGGACTAGATAGCGTTAGTAATCAGTAGTTACTGGGACCAGGTTAGAACTAGTTAGGGTTAATAGTTACTGGGACCAGGTTAGGACTAGGTATGGTTAGTAGTTACTGGGACCAGGTTAGGACTAGGTAGGGTTAGTTGCTACTGGGACCAGGTTAGGACTAGGTAGGGTTGGTAGTTACTGGGACCAGGTTAGGACTAGGTAGGGTTAGTAGTTACTGGGGCCAGGTTAGGACAAGGTAGGGTTAGTAGTTACTGGGACCAGGTTAGGACTAGGTAGGGTGAGTAATTAGTAGTTACTGGGACCAGGTTAGGACTAGGTTAGGTTAGTAGTTAGTAGTTATTGGGACCAGGTTAGGACTAGGTAGGGTTAGTAGTTATTGGGACCAGGTTAGGACTAGGTAGAGTTAGTAGTTACTGGGACCAGGTTAGGAATAGGTAGGGTTAGTAGTCAGTAGTTACTGGGACAAGGTTAGGACTAGGTAGGGTTGGTAGTTACTGGGACCAGTTTAGGACTAGGTAGGGTTATCAGTCAGTAGTTACTGGGACAAGGTTAGAACACGTTAGGGTTAATAGTTACTGGGACCAGGTTAGGACTAGGAAGGGTTAGTAGTCAGTAGTTACTTGGACCAGGGTAGAACTAGGTAGGGTTAATAGTTACTGGGACCAGGTTAGGACTAGGTATGGTTAGTAGTTACTGGGACCAGATTATGACTAGGTATGGTTAGTAGTTACTGGGACCAGGTTAGAACTAGGTAGGGTTAATAGTTACTGGGACCAGGTTAGGACTAGGTAGGGTTAATAGTTACTGGGACCAGGTTAGGACTAGATAGGGTTAATAGTTACTGGGACCAGGTTAGGACTAGGTAGGGTTAGTTGCTACTGGGACCAGGTTAGGACTAGGTAGGGTTAGTAGTTACTGGGACCAGGTTATGACTAGGTAGGGTTAATTGTTACTGGGACCAGGTTAGGACTAGGTAGGGTTAGTAGTCAGTAGTTTCTGGGACCAGGTTAGGACTAGGTAGGGTTAGTAGTTACTGGGACCAGGTTAGGACTAGGTAGGGTTAGTAGTTACTGGGACCAGGTTAGGACTAGGTAGGGTTTGTAGTTACTGGGACCAGGTTAGGACTACGTAGGGTTAGTAGTTACTGGGACCAGGTTAGAACTAGGTAGGGTTAGTAGTTACTGGGACCAGGTTAGGACTAGGTCAGGTTAGTAGTTAATGGGTCCAGGTTAGGACTAGGTAGGGTTAGTAATTAGTAGTTACTGGGACCAGGTTAGAACTAGGTAGGGTTAATAGTTACTGGGACCAGGTTAGGACTAGATAGGGTTAATAGTTACTGGGACCAGGTTAGGACTAGGTAGGGTTAGTTGCTACTGGGACCAGGTTAGGACTAGGTAGGGTTAGTAGTTACTGGGACCAGGTTAGGACTAGGTAGGGTTAATAGTTACTGGGACCAGGTTAGGATTAGGTAGGGTTAGTAGTCAGTAGTTTCTGGGACCAGGTTAGGACTAGGTTGGGTTATTTGCTACTGGCACCAGGTTAGGACTAAGTAGGGTTAGTAGTTACTGGGACCAGGTTCGGACTAGGTAGGGTTAGTAGTTACTGGGGCCAGGTTAGGACTAGGTAGGGTTAGTAGTTACTGGGACCAGGTTAGGACTAGGTAGGGTTAGTAATTAGTAGTTACTGGGACCAGGTTAGGACTAGGTTAGGTTAGTAGTTAGTAGTTATTGGGACCAGGTTACGACTAGGTAGGGTTAGTAGTTACTGGGACCAGGTTAGGAATAGGTAGGGTTAGTAGTCAGTAGTTACTGGGACAAGGTTAGGACAAGGTAGGGTTGGTAGTTACTGGGACCAGGTTAGGACTAGGTAGGGTTAGTAGTTACTGGGGCCAGGTTAGGACTAGGTAGGGTTAGTAGTTACTGGGACCAGGTTAGGACTAGGTAGGGTTAGTAATTAGTAGTTACTGGGACCAGGTTAGGACTAGGTTAGGTTAGTAGTTAGTAGTTATTGGGACCAGGTTAGGACTAGGTAGGGTTAGTAGTTATTGGGACCAGGTTAGGAATAGGTAGGGTTAGTAGTCAGTAGTTACTGGGACAAGGTTAGGACTAGGTAGGGTTGGTAGTTACTGGGACCAGGTTAGGACTAGGTAGGGTTATCAGTCAGTAGTTACTGGGACAAGGTTAGAACACGGTAGGGTTAATAGTTACTGGGACCAGGTTAGGACTAGGAAGGGTTAGTAGTCAGTAGTTACTTGGACCAGGGTAGAACTAGGTAGGGTTAATAGTTACTGGGACCAGGTTAGGACTAGGTGTGGTTAGTAGTTACTGGGACCAGATTATGACTAGGTATGGTTAGTAGTTACTGGGACCAGGTTAGGACTAGGTAGGGTTAATGGTTACTGGGACCAGGTTAGGACTAGATAGGGTTAATAGTTACTGGGACCAGGTTAGGACTAGGTAGGGTTAGTTGCTACTGGGACCAGGTTAGGACTAGGTAGGGTTAGTAGTTACTGGGACCAGGTTATGACTAGGTAGGGTTAATTGTTACTGGGACCAGGTTAGGACTAGGTAGGGTTAGTAGTCAGTAGTTTCTGGGACCAGGTTAGGACTAGGTAGGGTTAGTAGTTACTGGGACCAGGTTAGGACTAGGTAGGGTTAGTAGTTACTGGGACCAGGTTAGGACTAGGTAGGGTTTGTAGTTACTGGGACCAGGTTAGGACTAGGTAGGGTTAGTAGTTACTGGGACCAGGTTAGGACTAGGTAGGGTTAGTAGTTACTGGGACCAGGTTAGGACTAGGTAGGGTTAGTAGTTACTGGGACCAGGTTAGGACTAGGTAGGGTTGGTAGTTACTATGGCCAGGTTAGGACTAGGTAGGGTTAGTAGTTACTGGGACCAGGTTAGGACTAGGTAGGGTTAGTAATTAGTAGTTACTGGGACCAGGTTAGGACTAGGTTAGGTTAGTAGTTAGTAGTTATTGGGACCAGGTTAGGACTAGGTAGGGTTAGTAGTTACTGGGACCAGGTTAGGAATAGTTAGGGTTAGTAGTTACTGGGACCAGGTTAGGACTAGGTAGGGTTAGTTGCTACTGGGACCAGGTTAGGACTAGGTATGGTTAGTAGTTACTGGTTCCAGGTTAGGACTAGATAGCGTTAGTAATCATTAGTTACTGGGACCAGGTTAGAACTAGGTAGGGTTAATAGTTACTGGGACCAGGTTAGGACTAGGTATGGTTAGTAGTTACTGGGACCAGGTTAGGACTAGGTAGGGTTAGTTGCTACTGGGACCAGGTAAGGACTAGGTATGGTTAGTAGTTACTGGTTCCAGGTTAGGACTAGGTCAGGTTAGTAGTTACTGGGACCAGGTTAGGACTAGGTAGGGTTAGGACTAGGTAGGGTTAGTAGTTACTGGGACCAGGTTAGGACTAGGTAGGGTTAGTAGTTACTGGGACCAGGTTAGGACTAGGTAGGGTTGGTAGTTACTGGGACCAGGTTAGGACTAGGTAGGGTTGGTAGTTACTGGGACCAGGTTACGACTAGGTAGGGTTAGTAATTAGTAGTTACTGGGACCAGGTTAGGACTAGGTTAGGTTAGTAGTTAGTAGTTATTGGGACCAGGTTAGGACTAGGTAGGGTTAGTAGTTACTGGGACCAGGTTAGGAATAGTTAGGGTTAGTTGTTACTGGGACCAGGTTAGGACTAGGTAGGGTTAGTTGCTACTGGGACCAGGTTAGGACTAGGTATGGTTAGTAGTTACTGGTTCCAGGTTAGGACTAGATAGCGTTAGTAATCATTAGTTACTGGGACCAGGTTAGAACTAGGTAGGGTTAATAGTTACTGGGACCAGGTTAGGACTAGGTATGGTTAGTAGTTACTGGGACCAGGTTAGGACTAGGTAGGGTTAGTTGCTACTGGGACCAGGTTAGGACTAGGTATGGTTAGTAGTTACTGGTTCCAGGTTAGGACTAGGTCAGGTTAGTAGTTACTGGGACCAGGTTAGGACTAGGTAGGGTTAGGACTAGGTAGGGTTAGTAGTTACTGGGACCAGGTTAGGACTAGGTAGGGTTAGTAGTTACTGGGACCAGGTTAGGACTAGGTAGGGTTGGTAGTTACTGGGACCAGGTTAGGACTAGGTAGGGTTAGCATTCAGTAGTTACTGGGACCAGGTTAGAACTAGGTAGGGTTAATAGTTACTGGGACCAGGTTGGGACTAGGAAGGGTTAGTAGTTACTGGGACCAGGTTAGGACTAGGTAGGGTTGGTAGTTACTGGGACCAGGTTAGGACTAGGTAGGGTTAGCATTCAGTAGTTACTGGGACCAGGTTAGAACTAGGTAGGGTTAATAGTTACTGGGACCAGGTTGGGACTAGGAAGGGTTAGTAGTTACTGGGACCAGGTTAGGACTAGATAGCGTTAGTAATCAGTAGTTACTGGGACCAGGTTAGAACTAGGTTAGGGTTAATAGTTACTGGGACCAGGTTAGGACTAGGTATGATTAGTAGTTACAGGGACCAGATTATGACTAGGTATGGTTAGTAGTTACTGGGACCAGGTTAGAACTAGGTAGGGTTAATAGTTACTGGGACCAGGTTAGGACAAGGTAGGGTTAATAGTTACTGTTACCAGGTTAGGACTAGATAGGGTTAATAGTTACTGGGACCAGGTTAGGACTAGGTAGGGTTAGTTGCTACTGGGACCAGATTAGGACTAGGTATGGTTAGTAGTTACTGGGACCAGGTTAGGACTAGTTAGGGTTAATAGTTACTGGGACCAGGTTAGGACTAGGTAGGGTTAGTAGTTAGTAGTTATTGGGACCAGGTTAGGACTAGGTAGGGTTAGTAGTCAGTAGTTACAAGGACCAGGTTAGGACTAGGTAGGGTTAGTAGTTACTGGGACCAGGTTAGGACTAGGTAGGGTTAGTAGTTACTGGGACCAGGTTAGGACTAGGTAGGGTTAGCAGTCTTCAGTTACTGGGACCAGGTTAGAACTAGGTAGGGTTAATAGTTAGTAGTTACTGGGACCAGGTTAGGACTTGGTAGGGTTAGTAGTTAGTAGTTATTGGGACCAGGTTAGGACTAGGTAGGGTTAGTAGTCAGTAGTTACAAGGACCAGATTAGGACTAGGTAGGGTTAGTAGTTACTGGGACCAGGTTAGGACTAGGTAGGGTTAGTAGTTACTGGGACCAGGTTAGGACTAGGTAGGGTTAGCAGTCTTCAGTTACTGGGACCAGGTTAGAACTAGGTAGGGTTAATAGTTACTGGGACCAGGTTAGGACTAGGTAGGGTTAGTAGTTACTGGGACCAGGTTAGGACTAGGTTGGGTTAGTAGTTACTGGGACCAGGTTAGGACTAGGTAGGGTTAGTAGTCAGTAGTTACTGGGACAAGGTTAGAACTAGGTAGGGTTAGTAGTTACTGGGACCAGGTTAGGACTAGGTAGGGTTAGTAGTCAGTAGTTACTGGGACCAGGTTAGGACTTTGTAGGTTTAGTAGTTACTGGGACCAGGTTAGGACTAGGTAGGGTTAGTAGTCTGTAGTTATTGGGACCAGGTTAGGACTAGGTAGGGTTAGTAGTTACTGGGACCAGGTTAGGACTAGGTACGGTTATTAGTTACTGGGACCAGGTTAGGACTAGGTAGGGTTAGTCGTTACTGGGACCAGGTTAGGACTAGGTAGGGTTAGTAGTCTGTAGTTACATGGACCAGGTTAGAACTATGTAGGGTTATTAATTACTGGGACAAGGTTAGGACTTGGTAGGGTTAGTAGTTACTGGGACCAGGTTAGGACTAGGTAGGGTTAGTAGTCAGTAGTTATTTGGACCAGGTTAGGACTAGGTAGGGTTAGTAGTTACTGGGACCAGGTTACAACTAAGTAGGGTTAGCAGTCAGTAGTTACTGGGACCAGGTTAGAACAAGGTAGGGTTAATAGTTACTGGGACCAGGTTAGGACTAGGTAGTGTTAGTAGTTACTGGGACCAGGTTAAGACTAGGTAGGGTTAGTAGTTACTGGGACCAGGTTAGGACTAGATAGGGTTAGTAGTCAGTAGTTACTGGGACCAGGTTAGAACTAGGTAGGGTTAGTAGTTACTGGGACCAGGTTAGGACTATGTAGGGTTAGTAGTCAGTAGTTACTGGGACCAGGTTAGGAATTGGTAGGTGTAGTAGTTACTGGGACCAGGTTAGGACTAGGTAGGGTTAGTAGTTACTAGGACCAGGTTAGGACTAGGTAGGGTTAGTAGTTACTGGGACCAGGTTAGAACTAGGTAGGGTTAGTAGTTACTGGGACCAGGTTAGAACTAGGTAGGGTTTGTAGTTACTGGGACCGGGTTAGAACTAGGTAGGGTTTGTAGTTATTGGGACCAGGTTAAGACTAGCTGGGGAAAGTAGTCAGTAGTTACTGGGACCAGGTTAGAACTAGGTAGGGTTAATTGTTACTTGGACCAGGTTAGGACGAGGTAGGGTTAGTAGTTACTGGTACCAGGTTAGGACTAGGTAGGGTTAGTAGTTACTGGGACCAGGTTAGGACTAGGTAGGGTTAGTAGTTACTGGGACCAGGTTAGGACTAGGTAGGGTTAGTAGTGACTGGGACCAGGTTAGGACTAGGTAGGGTTAGTAGTCAGTAGTTACATGGACCAGGTTAGAACTATGTAGGGTTATTAGTTACTGGGACCAGGTTAGGACTAGGTAGGGTTAGTAGTTACTGGGACCAGGTTAGGATTAGGTAGGGTTAGTAGTCAGTAGTTACTGGGACCAGGTTAGGACTAGGTAGGGTTAGTAGTTACTGGGACCAGGTTACGACTAAGTAGGGTTAGCAGTCAGTAGTTACTGGGACCAGGTTAGAACAAGGTAGGATTAATAGTTACTGGGACCAGGTTAGGACTAGGTAGGGTTAGTAGTTACTGGGACCAGGTTAGAACTAGGTAGGGTTACTAGTTACTGGGACCAGGTTAGGACTATGTAGGGTTAGTAGTCAGTAGTTACTGGGACCAGGTTAGGACTTGGTAGGTGTAGTAGTTACTGGGACCAGGTTAGGACTAGATAGCGTTAGTAATCAGTAGTTACTGGGACCAGGTTAGAACTAGTTAGGGTTAATAGTTACTGGGACCAGGTTAGGACTAGGTATGGTTAGTAGTTACTGGGACCAGGTTAGGACTAGGTAGGGTTAGTTGCTACTGGGACCAGGTTAGGACTAGGTAGGGTTGGTAGTTACTGGGACCAGGTTAGGACTAGGTAGGGTTAGTAGTTACTGGGGCCAGGTTAGGACAAGGTAGGGTTAGTAGTTACTGGGACCAGGTTAGGACTAGGTAGGGTGAGTATTTAGTAGTTACTGGGACCAGGTTAGGAATAGGTTAGGTTAGTAGTTAGTAGTTATTGGGACTAGGTAGGGTTAGTAGTTATTGGGACCAGGTTAGGACTAGGTAGGGTTAGTAGTTACTGGGACCAGGTTAGGAATAGGTAGGGTTAGTAGTCAGTAGTTACTGGGACAAGGTTAGGACTAGGTAGGGTTGGTAGTTACTGGGACCAGGTTAGGACTAGGTAGGGTTAGTAGTTACTGGGACCAGGTTAGGACTAGGTACGGTTATTAGTTACTGGGACCAGGTTAGGACTAGGTAGGGTTAGTCGTTACTGGGACCAGGTTAGGACTAGGTAGGGTTAGTAGTCTGTAGTTACATGGACCAGGTTAGAACTATGTAGGGTTATTAATTACTGGGACAAGGTTAGGACTTGGTAGGGTTAGTAGTTACTGGGACCAGGTTAGGACTAGGTAGGGTTAGTAGTCAGTAGTTATTTGGACCAGGTTAGGACTAGGTAGGGTTAGTAGTTACTGGGACCAGGTTACAACTAAGTAGGGTTAGCAGTCAGTAGTTACTGGGACCAGGTTAGAACAAGGTAGGGTTAATAGTTACTGGGACCAGGTTAGGACTAGGTAGTGTTAGTAGTTACTGGGACCAGGTTAAGACTAGGTAGGGTTAGTAGTTACTGGGACCAGGTTAGGACTAGATAGGGTTAGTAGTCAGTAGTTACTGGGACCAGGTTAGAACTAGGTAGGGTTAGTAGTTACTGGGACCAGGTTAGGACTATGTAGGGTTAGTAGTCAGTAGTTACTGGGACCAGGTTAGGAATTGGTAGGTGTAGTAGTTACTGGGACCAGGTTAGGACTAGGTAGGGTTAGTAGTTACTAGGACCAGGTTAGGACTAGGTAGGGTTAGTAGTTACTGGGACCAGGTTAGAACTAGGTAGGGTTAGTAGTTACTGGGACCAGGTTAGAACTAGGTAGGGTTTGTAGTTACTGGGACCGGGTTAGAACTAGGTAGGGTTTGTAGTTATTGGGACCAGGTTAAGACTAGCTGGGGAAAGTAGTCAGTAGTTACTGGGACCAGGTTAGAACTAGGTAGGGTTAATAGTTACTTGGACCAGGTTAGGACGAGGTAGGGTTAGTAGTTACTGGTACCAGGTTAGGACTAGGTAGGGTTAGTAGTTACTGGGACCAGGTTAGGACTAGGTAGGGTTAGTAGTTACTGGGACCAGGTTAGGACTAGGTAGGGTTAGTAGTGACTGGGACCAGGTTAGGACTAGGTAGGGTTAGTAGTCAGTAGTTACATGGACCAGGTTAGAACTATGTAGGGTTATTAGTTACTGGGACCAGGTTAGGACTAGGTAGGGTTAGTAGTTACTGGGACCAGGTTAGGATTAGGTAGGGTTAGTAGTCAGTAGTTACTGGGACCAGGTTAGGACTAGGTAGGGTTAGTAGTTACTGGGACCAGGTTACGACTAATTAGGGTTAGCAGTCAGTAGTTACTGGGACCAGGTTAGAACAAGGTAGGATTAATAGTTACTGGGACCAGGTTAGGACTAGGTAGGGTTAGTAGTTACTGGGACCAGGTTAGAACTAGGTAGGGTTACTAGTTACTGGGACCAGGTTAGGACTATGTAGGGTTAGTAGTCAGTAGTTACTGGGACCAGGTTAGGACTTGGTAGGTGTAGTAGTTACTGGGACCAGGTTAGGACTAGATAGCGTTAGTAATCAGTAGTTACTGGGACCAGGTTAGAACTAGTTAGGGTTAATAGTTACTGGGACCAGGTTAGGACTAGGTATGGTTAGTAGTTACTGGGACCAGGTTAGGACTAGGTAGGGTTAGTTGCTACTGGGACCAGGTTAGGACTAGGTAGGGTTGGTAGTTACTGGGACCAGGTTAGGACTAGGTAGGGTTAGTAGTTACTGGGACCAGGTTAGGAATAGGTAGGGTTAGTAGTCAGTAGTTACTGGGACAAGGTTAGGACTAGGTAGGGTTGGTAGTTACTGGGACCAGGTTAGGACTAGGTAGGGTTATCAGTCAGTAGTTACTGGGACAAGGTTAGAACACGGTAGGGTTAATAGTTACTGGGACCAGGTTAGGACTAGGAAGGGTTAGTAGTCAGTAGTTACTTTGACCAGGGTAGAACTAGGTAGGGTTAATAATTACTGGGACCAGGTTAGGACTAGGTATGGTTAGTAGTTACTGGGAGCAGATTATGACTAGGTATGGTTAGTAGTTACTGGGACCAGGTTAGAACTAGGTAGGGTTAATAGTTACTGGGACCAGGTTAGGACTAGGTAGGGTTAATAGTTACTGGGACCAGGTTAGAACTAGGTAGGGTTAGTAGTTACTGGGACCAGGTTAGGACTAGGTAGGGTTAGTAGTTACTGGGACCAGGTTAGGACTAGGTAGGGTTAGTAGTTACTGGGACCAGGTCAGGACTAGGTAGGGTTAGCAGTCAGTAGTTACTGGGAACTGGTTAGAACTAGGTAGGGTTAATAGTTACTGGGACCAGGTTAGGACTAGGTAGGGTTAGTAGTTACTGGGACCAGGTTAGGACTAGGTAGGGTTAATAATTAGTAGTTACTGGGACCAGGTTAGGACTAGGTAGGGTTAGTAGTTATTAGTTATTGTGACCAGGTTAGGCCTAGGTAGGGTTAGTAGCTAGTAGTTATTGGGACCAGGTTAGGACTAGGTAGGGTTAGTAATCAGTAGTTACAAGGACCAGGTTAGGACTAGGTAGGGTTAGTAGTTACTGGGACCAGGTTAGGACTAGGTAGGGTTAGTAGTCAGTAGGTACTGGAACCAGGTTAGAACTTGGTAGGGTTAGTAGTTACTGGGACCAGGTTAGGACTAGGTAGGGTTAGTAGTCAGTAGTTACTGGGACCAGGTTAGGACTAGTTAGGGTTAGTAGTTACTGGGACCAGGTTAGGACTAGGTAGGGTTAGTAGTTACTGGGGCCAGGTTAGGACTAGGTACGGTTAGCAGTTACAAGGACCAGGTTAGGACTAGGTAGGATTAGTAGTTACTGGGACCAGGTTAGGACTAGGTATTGTTAGTAGTCAGTAGTTACATGGACCAGGTTAGAACTATGTAGGGTTATTAGTTACTGGGACCAGGTTAGGACTAGGTAGGGTTAGTAGTTACTGGGAACAGGTTTGGACTTGGCAGGGTTAGTAGTCAGTAGTTACTGGGACCAGGTTTGGACTTGGCAGGGTTAGTAGTCAGTAGTTACTGGGACCAGGTTAGGACTTGGTAGGGTTAGTAGTTACTGGGACCAGGTTAGGACTAGGTAGGGTTAGTAGTTATTGGGACCAGGTTAGGACTAGATAGGGTTAGTAGTCAGTAGTTTCTGGGACCAGGTTAGAACAAGGTAGGGTTAGTAGTTACAGGGACAAGGTTAGGACTATGTAGGGTTAGTAGTCAGTAGTTACTGGGACCAGGTTAGGACTAGGTAGGGTTAGTAGTCAGTAGTTACTGGGACCAAGTTAGGACTTGGTAGGGTTAGTAGTTACTGGGGCCAGGTTAGGACTAGGTAGGGTTAGTAGTCAGTAGTTACTGGGACCAGGTTAGGACTAGGTAGGGTTAGTAGTTACTGGGACCAGGTTAGGACTAGGTAGGGTTAGTAGTTACTGGGACCAGGTTAGGACTAGGTAGGGTTAGTAGTTACTGGGACCAGGTTAGGACTAGGTAGGGTTAGTAGTTACTGGGACCAGGTTAGGACTAGGTAGGGTTAGTAGTTACTGGGACCAGGTTAGGACTAGGTAGGGTTAGCAGTCATCAGTTACTGGGACCAGGTTAGAACTAGGTATGGTTAATAGTTACTGGGACCAGGTTAGGACTAGGTAGGGTTAGTAGTTACTGGGACCAGGTTAGGACTAGATAGGGTTATTAGTCAGTAGTTACTGGGACCAGGTTAGGACTTGGTAGGGTTAGTAGTTACTGGGAACAGGTTTGGACTTGGCAGGGTTAGTAGTCAGTAGTTACTGGGACCAGGTTTGGACTTGGCAGGGTTAGTAGTCAGTAGTTACTGGGACCAGGTTAGGACTTGGTAGGGTTAGTAGTTACTGGGACCAGGTTAGGACTAGGTAGGGTTAGTAGTTATTGGGACCAGGTTAGGACTAGGTACGGTTAGCAGTCAGTAGTTACTGGGACCCGGTTAGAACTAGGTAGGGTTAGTAGTTACTGGGATCAGGTTAGGACTAGGTACGGTTAGTAGTTACTGGGACCAGGTTAGGACTAGGTAGGGTTAGTAGTTACTGGGACCAGGTTAGGATTAGGTAGGGTTAGTAGTCAGTAGTTACTGGGACCAGGTTAGGACTTGGCAGGGTTAGTAGTCAGTAGTTACTGGGACCATGTTAGGACTTGGTAGGGTTAGTAGTTACTGGGACCAGGTTAGGACTAGGTAGGGTTAGTAGTCACTGGGACCAGGTTACGACTAGGAAGGGTTAGCAGTCAGTAGTTACTGGGACCAGGTTAAAACTAGGTAGGGTTAGTAATCAATAGTTACAAGGACCAGGTTAGGACTAGGTAGGGTTAGTAGTTACTGGGACCAGGTTAGGACTTGGTAGGGTTAGTAGTTCCTGGGACCAGGTTAGGACTAGGTAGGGTTAGTAGTTACTGGGACCAGGTTAGGACTAGGTAGGGTTAGTAGTTACTGGGACCAGGTTAGGACTAGGTAGGGATAGTAGTTACTGGGACCAGGTTAGGACTAGGTAGGGTTAGCAGTCAGTAGTTACTGGGACCAGGTTAGAACTAGGTAGGGTTAATAGTTACTGGGACCAGGTTAGGACTAGGTAGGGTTAGTAGTTACTGGGACCAGGTTAGGACTAGGTAGGGTTAGTAGTTACTGGGACCAGGTCAGGACTAGGTAGGGTTAGTAGTTACTGGGAACAGGTTAGGACTAGGTCAGGTTAGTAGTTAATGGGACCAGGTTAGGACTAGGTAGGGTTAATAGTTAGTAGTTACTGGGACCAGGTTAGGACTAGGTATGGTTAGTAGTTAGTAGTTATTGGGACTAGGTTAGGACTAGGTAGGGTTAGTAGCTAGTAGTTATTGGGTCAATGTTAGGACTAGGTAGGGTTAATAATCAGTAGTTACAAGGACCAGGTTAGGACTAGGTAGGGTTAGTAGTTACTGCGACCAGGTTAGGACTTGGTAGTGTTAGTAGTTACTTGGACCAGGTTAGGACTAGGTATGGTTAGTAGTTACTGGGAGCAGATTATGACTAGGTATGGTTAGTAGTTACTGGGACCAGGTTAGAACTAGGTAGGGTTAATAGTTACTGGGACCAGGTTAGGACTAGGTAGGGTTAATAGTTACTGGGACCAGGTTAGAACTAGGTAGGGTTAGTAGTTACTGGGACCAGGTTAGGACTAGGTAGGGTTAGTAGTTACTGGGACCAGGTTAGGACTAGGTAGGGTTAGTAGTTACTGGGACCAGGTCAGGACTAGGTAGGGTTAGCAGTCAGTAGTTACTGGGAACTGGTTAGAACTAGGTAGGGTTAATAGTTACTGGGACCAGGTTAGGACTAGGTAGGGTTAGTAGTTACTGGGACCAGGTTAGGACTAGGTAGGGTTAATAATTAGTAGTTACTGGGACCAGGTTAGGACTAGGTAGGGTTAGTAGTTATTAGTTATTGTGACCAGGTTAGGCCTAGGTAGGGTTAGTAGCTAGTAGTTATTGGGACCAGGTTAGGACTAGGTAGGGTTAGTAATCAGTAGTTACAAGGACCAGGTTAGGACTAGGTAGGGTTAGTAGTTACTGGGACCAGGTTAGGACTAGGTAGGGTTAGTAGTCAGTAGTTACTGGGACCAGGTTAGGACTAGTTAGGGTTAGTAGTTACTGGGACCAGGTTAGGACTAGGTAGGGTTAGTAGTTACTGGGGCCAGGTTAGGACTAGGTACGGTTAGCAGTTACAAGGACCAGGTTAGGACTAGGTAGGATTAGTAGTTACTGGGACCAGGTTAGGACTAGGTATTGTTAGTAGTCAGTAGTTACATGGACCAGGTTAGAACTATGTAGGGTTATTAGTTACTGGGACCAGGTTAGGACTAGGTAGGGTTAGTAGTTACTGGGAACAGGTTTGGACTTGGCAGGGTTAGTAGTCAGTAGTTACTGGGACCAGGTTTGGACTTGGCAGGGTTAGTAGTCAGTAGTTACTGGGACCAGGTTAGGACTTGGTAGGGTTAGTAGTTACTGGGACCAGGTTAGGACTAGGTAGGGTTAGTAGTTATTGGGACCAGGTTAGGACTAGATAGGGTTAGTAGTCAGTAGTTTCTGGGACCAGGTTAGAACTAGGTAGGGTTAGTAGTTACAGGGACAAGGTTAGGACTATGTAGGGTTAGTAGTCAGTAGTTACTGGGACCAGGTTAGGACTAGGTAGGGTTAGTAGTCAGTAGTTACTGGGACCAAGTTAGGACTTGGTAGGGTTAGTAGTTACTGGGGCCAGGTTAGGACTAGGTAGGGTTAGTAGTCAGTAGTTACTGGGACCAGGTTAGGACTAGGTAGGGTTAGTAGTTACTGGGACCAGGTTAGGACTAGGTAGGGTTAGTAGTTACTGGGACCAGGTTAGGACTAGGTAGGGTTAGTAGTTACTGGGACCAGGTTAGGACTAGGTAGGGTTAGTAGTTACTGGGACCAGGTTAGGACTAGGTAGGGTTAGCAGTCATCAGTTACTGGGACCAGGTTAGAACTAGGTATGGTTAATAGTTACTGGGACCAGGTTAGGACTAGGTAGGGTTAGTAGTTACTGGGACCAGGTTAGGACTAGATAGGGTTATTAGTCAGTAGTTACTGGGACCAGGTTAGGACTTGGTAGGGTTAGTATTTACTGGGACCAGGTTAGGACTAGGTAGGGTTAGTAGTCAGTAGTTACTGGGACCAGGTTAGGACTAGGTAGGGTTAGTAGTTAGTAGTTATTGGGACCAGGTTAGGACTAGGTAGGGTTAGTAGTTACTGGGACCAGGTTAGGACTAGGTACGGTTAGCAGTCAGTAGTTACTGGGACCCGGTTAGAACTAGGTAGGGTTAGTAGTTACTGGGATCAGGTTAGGACTAGGTACGGTTAGTAGTTACTGGGACCAGGTTAGGACTAGGTAGGGTTAGTAGTTACTGGGACCAGGTTAGGACTAGGTACGGTTATTAGTTACTGGGAACAGGTTAGGACTAGGTAGGGTTAGTAGTTACTGGGACCAGGTTAGGATTAGGTAGGGTTAGTAGTCAGTAGTTACTGGGACCAGGTTAGGACTTGGCAGGGTTAGTAGTCAGTAGTTACTGGGACCATGTTAGGACTTGGTAGGGTTAGTAGTTACTGGGACCAGGTTAGGACTAGGTAGGGTTAGTAGTCACTGGGACCAGGTTACGACTAGGAAGGGTTAGCAGTCAGTAGTTACTGGGACCAGGTTAAAACTAGGTAGGGTTAGTAATCAATAGTTACAAGGACCAGGTTAGGACTAGGTAGGGTTAGTTGTTACTGGGAACAGGTTAGGACTTGGTAGGGTTAGTAGTTCCTGGGACCAGGTTAGGACTAGGTAGGGTTAGTAGTTACTGGGACCAGGTTAGGACTAGGTAGGGATAGTAGTTACTGGGACCAGGTTAGGTCTAGGTAGGGTTAGCAGTCAGTAGTTACTGGGACCAGGTTAGAACTAGGTAGGGTTAATAGTTACTGGGACCAGGTTAGGACAAGGTAGGGTTAGTAGTTACTGGGACCAGGTTAGGACTAGGTAGGGTTAGTAGTTACTGGGACCAGGTCAGGACTAGGTAGGGTTAGTAGTTACTGGGTACAGGTTAGGACTAGGTCAGGTTAGTAGTTAATGGGACCAGGTTAGGACTAGGTAGGGTTAATAGTTAGTAGTTACTGGGACCAGGTTAGGACTAGGTATGGTTAGTAGTTAGTAGTTATTGGGACTAGGTTAGGACTAGGTAGGGTTAGTAGCTAGTAGTTATTGGGTCAATGTTAGGACTAGGTAGGGTTAATAATCAGTAGTTACAAGGACCAGGTTAGGACTAGGTAGGGTTAGTAGTTACTGCGACCAGGTTAGGACTTGGTAGTGTTAGTAGTTACTTGGACCAGGTTAGGACTAGGTAGGGTTAGTAGTTACTGGGACCAGGTTAGGACTAGGTAGGGTTAATAGTTACTGGGACCAGGTTAGGACTAGGTAGGGTTAGTAGTTACTGGGACCAGGTTAGGACTAGGTAGGGTTAGTAGTGACTGGGACCAGGTTAGGACTAGATAGGGTTAGTAGTCAGTAGTTACATGGACCAGGTTAGAACTAGGTAGGGTTATTAGTTACTGGGACCAGGTTAGGACTAGGTAGGGTTAGTAGTTACTGGGACCAGGTTAGAACTAGGTAGCGTTAATAGTTACTGGGACCAGGTTAGGACTAGGTAGGGTTAGTAGTTACTGGGACCAGGTTACGACTAAGTAGGGTTAGCAGTCAGTAGTTACTGGGACCAGGTTAGAACAAGGTAGGGTTAATAGTTACTGGGACCAGGTTAGGACTAGGTAGGGTTAGTAGATACTGGGACCAGGTTAGGACTAGGTAGGGTTAGTAGTTACCGGGACCAGGTTTAGGACTAGATAGGGTTAGTTGTCAGTAGTTACTGGGACCAGGTTAGAACTAGGTAGGGTTACTAGTTACTGGGACCAGGTTAGGACTATGTAGGGTTAGTAGTCAGTAGTTACTGGGACCAGGTTAGGACTTGGTAGGTGTAGTAGTTACTGGGACCAGGTTAGGACTAGGTAGGGTTAGTAGTTACTGGGACCAGGTTAGGACTAGGTAGGGTTAGCAGTCAGTAGTTACTGGGACCAGGTTAGAACTGGGTAGGGTTAATAGTTACTGGGACCAGGTTAGGACTAGGTAGGGTTAGTAGTTACTGGGACCAGGTTAGGACTAGGTAGGGTTAGTAGTTACTGGGACCAGGTCATGACTAGGTAGGGTTAGTAGTTACTGGGACCAGGTTAGGACTAGGTCAGGTTAGTAGTTAATGGGACCAGGTTAGGACTAGGTAGGGTTAATAGTTAGTAGTTACTGGGACCAGGTTAGGACTTGGTAGGGTTAGTAGTTAGTAGTTATTTGGACCAGGTTAGGACTAGGTAGGGTTAGTAGTCAGTAGTTACAAGGACCAGGTTAGGACTAGGTAGGGTTAGTAGTTACTGGGACCAGGTTAGGACCAGGTAGGGTTAGTAGTTACTGGAACCAGGTTAGGACTAGTTAGGGTTAGTAGTTACTGGGACCAGGTTAGGACTAGGTAGGGTTAGTAGTTACTGGGACCAGGTTAGGACTAGGTAGGGTTAGCAGTCATCAGTTACTGGGACCAGGTTAGAACTAGGTAGGGTTAATAGTTACTGGGACCAGGTTAGGACTAGGTAGGGTTAGTAGTTACTGGGACCAGGTTAGGACTAGGTAGGGTTAGTAGTTATTGGGACCAGGTTAGGACTAGATAGGGTTAGTAGTCAGTAGTTTCTGGGACCAGGTTAGAACTAGGTAGGGTTAGTAGTTACAGGGACAAGGTTAGGACTATGTAGGGTTAGTAGTCAGTAGTTACTGGGACCAGGTTAGGACTAGGTAGGGTTAGTAGTCAGTAGTTACTGGGACCAAGTTAGGACTTGGTAGGGTTAGTAGTTACTGGGGCCAGGTTAGGACTAGGTAGGGTTAGTAGTCAGTAGTTACTGGGACCAGGTTAGGACTAGGTAGGGTTAGTAGTTACTGGGACCAGGTTAGGACTAGGTAGGGTTAGTAGTTACTGGGACCAGGTTAGGACTAGGTAGGGTTAGTAGTTACTGGGACCAGGTTAGGACTAGGTAGGGTTAGTAGTTACTGGGACCAGGTTAGGACTAGGTAGGGTTAGCAGTCATCAGTTACTGGGACCAGGTTAGAACTAGGTATGGTTAATAGTTACTGGGACCAGGTTAGGACTAGGTAGGGTTAGTAGTTACTGGGACCAGGTTAGGACTAGATAGGGTTATTAGTCAGTAGTTACTGGGACCAGGTTAGGACTTGGTAGGGTTAGTATTTACTGGGACCAGGTTAGGACTAGGTAGGGTTAGTAGTCAGTAGTTACTGGGACCAGGTTAGGACTAGGTAGGGTTAGTAGTTAGTAGTTATTGGGACCAGGTTAGGACTAGGTAGGGTTAGTAGTTACTGGGACCAGGTTAGGACTAGGTACGGTTAGCAGTCAGTAGTTACGGGGACCCGGTTAGAACTAGGTAGGGTTAGTAGTTACTGGGATCAGGTTAGGACTAGGTACGGTTAGTAGTTACTGGGACCAGGTTAGGACTAGGTAGGGTTAGTAGTTACTGGGACCAGGTTAGGACTAGGTACGGTTATTAGTTACTGGGAACAGGTTAGGACTAGGTAGGGTTAGTAGTTACTGGGACCAGGTTAGGATTAGGTAGGGTTAGTAGTCAGTAGTTACTGGGACCAGGTTAGGACTTGGCAGGGTTAGTAGTCAGTAGTTACTGGGACCATGTTAGGACTTGGTAGGGTTAGTAGTTACTGGGACCAGGTTAGGACTAGGTAGGGTTAGTAGTCACTGGGACCAGGTTACGACTAGGAAGGGTTAGCAGTCAGTAGTTACTGGGACCAGGTTAAAACTAGGTAGGGTTAGTAATCAATAGTTACAAGGACCAGGTTAGGACTAGGTAGGGTTAGTTGTTACTGGGAACAGGTTAGGACTTGGTAGGGTTAGTAGTTCCTGGGACCAGGTTAGGACTAGGTAGGGTTAGTAGTTACTGGGACCAGGTTAGGACTAGGTAGGGATAGTAGTTACTGGGACCAGGTTAGGTCTAGGTAGGGTTAGCAGTCAGTAGTTACTGGGACCAGGTTAGAACTAGGTAGGGTTAATAGTTACTGGGACCAGGTTAGGACTAGGTAGGGTTAGTAGTTACTGGGACCAGGTTAGGACTAGGTAGGGTTAGTAGTTACTGGGACCAGGTCAGGACTAGGTAGGGTTAGTAGTTACTGGGTACAGGTTAGGACTAGGTCAGGTTAGTAGTTAATGGGACCAGGTTAGGACTAGGTAGGGTTAATAGTTAGTAGTTACTGGGACCAGGTTAGGACTAGGTATGGTTAGTAGTTAGTAGTTATTGGGACTAGGTTAGGACTAGGTAGGGTTAGTAGCTAGTAGTTATTGGGTCAATGTTAGGACTAGGTAGGGTTAATAATCAGTAGTTACAAGGACCAGGTTAGGACTAGGTAGGGTTAGTAGTTACTGCGACCAGGTTAGGACTTGGTAGTGTTAGTAGTTACTTGGACCAGGTTAGGACTAGGTAGGGTTAGTAGTTACTGGGACCAGGTTAGGACTAGGTAGGGTTAATAGTTACTGGGACCAGGTTAGGACTAGGTAGGGTTAGTAGTTACTGGGACCAGGTTAGGACTAGGTAGGGTTAGTAGTGACTGGGACCAGGTTAGGACTAGATAGGGTTAGTAGTCAGTAGTTACATGGACCAGGTTAGAACTAGGTAGGGTTATTAGTTACTGGGACCAGGTTAGGACTAGGTAGGGTTAGTAGTTACTGGGACCAGGTTAGAACTAGGTAGCGTTAATAGTTACTGGGACCAGGTTAGGACTAGGTAGGGTTAGTAGTTACTGGGACCAGGTTACGACTAAGTAGGGTTAGCAGTCAGTAGTTACTGGGACCAGGTTAGAACAAGGTAGGGTTAATAGTTACTGGGACCAGGTTAGGACTAGGTAGGGTTAGTAGATACTGGGACCAGGTTAGGACTAGGTAGGGTTAGTAGTTACCGGGACCAGGTTTAGGACTAGATAGGGTTAGTTGTCAGTAGTTACTGGGACCAGGTTAGAACTAGGTAGGGTTACTAGTTACTGGGACCAGGTTAGGACTATGTAGGGTTAGTAGTCAGTAGTTACTGGGACCAGGTTAGGACTTGGTAGGTGTAGTAGTTACTGGGACCAGGTTAGGACTAGGTAGGGTTAGTAGTTACTGGGACCAGGTTAGGACTAGGTAGGGTTAGCAGTCAGTAGTTACTGGGACCAGGTTAGAACTGGGTAGGGTTAATAGTTACTGGGACCAGGTTAGGACTAGGTAGGGTTAGTAGTTACTGGGACCAGGTTAGGACTAGGTAGGGTTAGTAGTTACTGGGACCAGGTCATGACTAGGTAGGGTTAGTAGTTACTGGGACCAGGTTAGGACTAGGTCAGGTTAGTAGTTAATGGGACCAGGTTAGGACTAGGTAGGGTTAATAGTTAGTAGTTACTGGGACCAGGTTAGGACTTGGTAGGGTTAGTAGTTAGTAGTTATTTGGACCAGGTTAGGACTAGGTAGGGTTAGTAGTCAGTAGTTACAAGGACCAGGTTAGGACTAGGTAGGGTTAGTAGTTACTGGGACCAGGTTAGGACCAGGTAGGGTTAGTAGTTACTGGGACCAGGTTAGGACTAGTTAGGGTTAGTAGTTACTGGGACCAGGTTAGGACTAGGTAGGGTTAGTAGTTACTGGGACCAGGTTAGGACTAGGTAGGGTTAGCAGTCATCAGTTACTGGGACCAGGTTAGAACTAGGTAGGGTTAATAGTTACTGGGACCAGGTTAGGACTAGGTAGGGTTAGTAGTTACTTGGACCAGGTTAGGACTAGGTAGGGTTAGTAGTTACTGGGACCAGGTTAGGACTAGGTAGGGTTAGTAGTCAGTAGTTACTGGGACAAGGTTAGAACTAGGTAGGGTTAGTAGTTACTGGGACCAGGTTAGGATTAGGTAGGGTTAGTAGTCAGTAGTTACTGGGACCAGGTTAGGACTTGGTAGGGTTAGTAGTTACTGGGACCAGGTTAGGACTAGGTAGGGTTAGTAGTCAGTAGTTATTGGGACCAGGTTAGGACTAGGTAGGGTTAGTAGTTACTGGGACCAGGTTAGGACTAGGTAGGGTTAGTAGTTACTGGGACCAGGTTAGGACTAGGTAGGGTTAGTAGTTACTGGGACCAGGTTAGGACTAGGTAGGGTTAGTAGTTACTGGGACCAGGTTAGGACTAGGTAGGGTTAGCAGTCATCAGTTACTGGGACCAGGTTAGAACTAGGTATGGTTAATAGTTACTGGGACCAGGTTAGGACTAGGTAGGGTTAGTAGTTACTGGGACCAGGTTAGGACTAGATAGGGTTATTAGTCAGTAGTTACTGGGACCAGGTTAGGACTTGGTAGGGTTAGTAGTTACTGGGACCAGGTTAGGACTAGGTAGGGTTAGTAGTCAGTAGTTACTGGGACCAGGTTAGGACTAGGTAGGGTTAGTAGTTAGTAGTTATTGGGAACAGGTTAGGACTAGGTAGGGTTAGTAGTTACTGGGACCAGGTTAGGACTAGGTACGGTTAGCAGTCAGTAGTTACTGGGACCAGGTTAGAACTAGGTAGGGTTAGTAGTTACTGGGATCAGGTTAGGACTAGGTACGGTTAGTAGTTACTGGGACCAGGTTAGGACTAGGTAGGGTTAGTAGTTACTGGGACCAGGTTAGGATTAGGTAGGGTTAGTAGTCAGTAGTTACTGGGACCAGGTTAGGACTTGGCAGGGTTAGTAGTCAGTAGTTACTGGGACCATGTTAGGACTTGGTAGGGTTAGTAGTTACTGGGACCAGGTTAGGACTAGGTAGGGTTAGTAGTCACTGGGACCAGGTTACGACTAGGAAGGGTTAGCAGTCAGTAGTTACTGGGACCAGGTTAAAACTAGGTAGGGTTAGTAATCAATAGTTACAAGGACCAGGTTAGGACTAGGTAGGGTTAGTAGTTACTGGGACCAGGTTAGGACTTGGTAGGGTTAGTAGTTCCTGGGACCAGGTTAGGACTAGGTAGGGTTAGTAGTTACTGGGACCAGGTTAGGACTAGGTAGGGTTAGTAGTTACTGGGACCAGGTTAGGACTAGGTAGGGATAGTAGTTACTGGGACCAGGTTAGGACTAGGTAGGGTTAGCAGTCAGTAGTTACTGGGACCAGGTTAGAACTAGGTAGGGTTAATAGTTACTGGGACCAGGTTAGGACTAGGTAGGGTTAGTAGTTACTGGGACCAGGTTAGGACTAGGTAGGGTTAGTAGTTACTGGGACCAGGTCAGGACTAGGTCGGGTTAGTAGTTACTGGGAACAGGTTAGGACTAGGTCAGGTTAGTAGTTAATGGGACCAGGTTAGGACTAGGTAGGGTTAATAGTTAGTAGTTACTGGGACCAGGTTAGGACTAGGTATGGTTAGTAGTTAGTAGTTATTGGGACTAGGTTAGGACTAGGTAGGGTTAGTAGCTAGTAGTTATTGGGTCAATGTTAGGACTAGGTAGGGTTAATAATCAGTAGTTACAAGGACCAGGTTAGGACTAGGTAGGGTTAGTAGTTACTGCGACCAGGTTAGGACTTGGTAGTGTTAGTAGTTACTTGGACCAGGTTAGGACTAAGTAGGGTTAGTAGTTACTGGGACCAGGTTAGGACTAGGTAGGGTTAATAGTTACTGGGACCAGGTTAGGACTAGGTAGGGTTAGTAGTTACTGGGACCAGGTTAGGACTAGGTAGGGTTAGTAGTGACTGGGACCAGGTTAGGACTAGATAGGGTTAGTAGTCAGTAGTTACATGGACCAGGTTAGAACTAGGTAGGGTTATTAGTTACTGGGACCAGGTTAGGACTAGGTAGGGTTAGTAGTTACTGGGACCAGGTTAGAACTAGGTAGCGTTAATAGTTACTGGGACCAGGTTAGGACTAGGTAGGGTTAGTAGTTACTGGGACCAGGTTACGACTAAGTAGGGTTAGCAGTCAGTAGTTACTGGGACCAGGTTAGAACAAGGTAGGGTTAATAGTTACTGGGACCAGGTTAGGACTAGGTAGGGTTAGTAGTTACTGGGACCAGGTTAGGACTAGGTAGGGTTAGTAGTTACCGGGACCAGGTTTAGGACTAGATAGGGTTAGTTGTCAGTAGTTACTGGGACCAGGTTAGAACTAGGTAGGGTTACTAGTTACTGGGACCAGGTTAGGACTATGTAGGGTTAGTAGTCAGTAGTTACTGGGACCAGGTTAGGACTTGGTAGGTGTAGTAGTTACTGGGACCAGGTTAGGACTAGGTAGGGTTAGTAGTTACTGGGACCAGGTTAGGACTAGGTAGGGTTAGCAGTCAGTAGTTACTGGGACCAGGTTAGAACTGGGTAGGGTTAATAGTTACTGGGACCAGGTTAGGACTAGGTAGGGTTAGTAGTTACTGGGACCAGGTTAGGACTAGGTAGGGTTAGTAGTTACTGGGACCAGGTCAGGACTAGGTAGGGTTAGTAGTTACTGGGACCAGGTTAGGACTAGGTCAGGTTAGTAGTTAATGGGACCAGGTTAGGACTAGGTAGGGTTAATAGTTAGTAGTTACTGGGACCAGGTTAGGACTTGGTAGGGTTAGTAGTTAGTAGTTATTTGGACCAGGTTAGGACTAGGTAGGGTTAGTAGTCAGTAGTTACAAGGACCAGGTTAGGACTAGGTAGGGTTAGTAGTTACTGGGACCAGGTTAGGACCAGGTAGGGTTAGTAGTTACTGGGACCAGGTTAGGACTAGTTAGGGTTAGTAGTTACTGGGACCAGGTTAGGACTAGGTAGGGTTAGTAGTTACTGTTACCAGGTTAGGACTAGGTAGGGTTAGCAGTCATCAGTTACTGGGACCAGGTTAGAACTAGGTAGGGTTAATAGTTACTGGGACCAGGTTAGGACTAGGTAGGGTTAGTAGTTACTTGGACCAGGTTAGGACTAGGTAGGGTTAGTAGTTACTGGGACCAGGTTAGGACTAGGTAGGGTTAATAGTTACTGGGACCAGGTTAGGACTAGGTAGGGTTAGTAGTTACTTGGACCAGGTTAGGACTTGGTAGGGTTAGTAGTTACTGGGACCAGGTTAGGACTAGGTAGGGTTAGTAGTCAGTAGTTATTGGGACCAGGTTAGGACTAGGTAGGGTTAGTAGTTACTGGGACCAGGTTAGGACTAGGTACGGTTATTAGTTACTGGGAACAGGTTAGGACTAGGTAGGGTTAGTAGTTACTGGGACCAGGTTAGGATTAGGTAGGGTTAGTAGTCAGTAGTTACTGGGACCAGGTTAGGACTTGGCAGGGTTAGTAGTCAGTAGTTACTGGGACCATGTTAGGACTTGGTAGGGTTAGTAGTTACTGGGACCAGGTTAGGACTAGGTAGGGTTAGTAGTCACTGGGACCAGGTTACGACTAGGAAGGGTTAGCAGTCAGTAGTTACTGGGACCAGGTTAAAACTAGGTAGGGTTAGTAATCAATAGTTACAAGGACCAGGTTAGGACTAGGTAGGGTTAGTAGTTACTGGGACCAGGTTAGGACTTGGTAGGGTTAGTAGTTACTGGGACCAGGTTAGGACTAGGTAGGGTTAGTAGTTACTGGGACCAGGTTAGGACTAGGTAGGGATAGTAGTTACTGGGACCAGGTTAGGTCTAGGTAGGGTTAGCAGTCAGTAGTTACTGGGACCAGGTTAGAACTAGGTAGGGTTAATAGTTACTGGGACCAGGTTAGGACTAGGTAGGGTTAGTAGTTACTGGGACCAGGTTAGGACTAGGTAGGGTTAGTAGTTACTGGGACCAGGTCAGGACTAGGTAGGGTTAGTAGTTACTGGGTACAGGTTAGGACTAGGTCAGGTTAGTAGTTAATGGGACCAGGTTAGGACTAGGTAGGGTTAATAGTTAGTAGTTACTGGGACCAGGTTAGGACTAGGTATGGTTAGTAGTTAGTAGTTATTGGGACTAGGTTAGGACTAGGTAGGGTTAGTAGCTAGTAGTTATTGGGTCAATGTTAGGACTAGGTAGGGTTAATAATCAGTAGTTACAAGGACCAGGTTAGGACTAGGTAGGGTTAGTAGTTACTGCGACCAGGTTAGGACTTGGTAGTGTTAGTAGTTACTTGGACCAGGTCAGGACTAGGTAGGGTTAGTAGTTACTGGGACCAGGTTAGGACTAGGTAGGGTTAATAGTTACTGGGACCAGGTTAGGACTAGGTAGGGTTAGTAGTTACTGGGACCAGGTTAGGACTAGGTAGGGTTAGTAGTGACTGGGACCAGGTTAGGACTAGATAGGGTTAGTAGTCAGTAGTTACATGGACCAGGTTAGAACTAGGTAGGGTTATTAGTTACTGGGACCAGGTTAGGACTAGGTAGGGTTAGTAGTTACTGGGACCAGGTTAGAACTAGGTAGCGTTAATAGTTACTGGGACCAGGTTAGGACTAGGTAGGGTTAGTAGTTACTGGGACCAGGTTACGACTAAGTAGGGTTAGCAGTCAGTAGTTACTGGGACCAGGTTAGAACAAGGTAGGGTTAATAGTTACTGGGATCAGGTTAGGACTAGGTAGGGTTAGTAGATACTGGGACCAGGTTAGGACTAGGTAGGGTTAGTAGTTACCGGGACAAGGTTTAGGACTAGATAGGGTTAGTTGTCAGTAGTTACTGGGACCAGGTTAGAACTAGGTAGGGTTACTAGTTACTGGGACCAGGTTAGGACTATGTAGGGTTAGTAGTCAGTAGTTACTGGGACCAGGTTAGGACTTGGTAGGTGTAGTAGTTACTGGGACCAGGTTAGGACTAGGTAGGGTTAGTAGTTACTGGGACCAGGTTAGGACTAGGTAGGGTTAGCAGTCAGTAGTTACTGGGACCAGGTTAGAACTGGGTAGGGTTAATAGTTACTGGGACCAGATTAGGACTAGGTAGGGTTAGTAGTTACTGGGACCAGGTTAGGACTAGGTAGGGTTAGTAGTTACTGGGACCAGGTCAGGACTAGGTAGGGTTAGTAGTTACTGGGACCAGGTTAGGACTAGGTCAGGTTAGTAGTTAATGGGACCAGGTTAGGACTAGGTAGGGTTAATAGTTAGTAGTTACTGGGACCAGGTTAGGACTTGGTAGGGTTAGTAGTTAGTAGTTATTTGGACCAGGTTAGGACTAGGTAGGGTTAGTAGTCAGTAGTTACAAGGACCAGGTTAGGACTAGGTAGGGTTAGTAGTTACTGGGACCAGGTTAGGACCAGGTAGGGTTAGTAGTTACTGGGACCAGGTTAGGACTAGTTAGGGTTAGTAGTTACTGGGACCAGGTTAGGACTAGGTAGGGTTAGTAGTTACTGGGACCAGGTTAGGACTAGGTAGGGTTAGCAGTCATCAGTTACTGGGACCAGGTTAGAACTAGGTAGGGTTAATAGTTACTGGGACCAGGTTAGGACTAGGTAGGGTTAGTAGTTACTTGGACCAGGTTAGGACTAGGTAGGGTTAGTAGTTACTGGGACCAGGTTAGGACTAGGTAGGGTTAGTAGTCAGTAGTTACTGGGACAAGGTTAGAACTAGGTAGGGTTAGTAGTTTCCTGGGACCAGGTTAGGATTAGGTAGGGTTAGTAGTCAGTAGTTACTGGGACCAGGTTAGGACTTGGTAGGGTTAGTAGTTACTGGGACCAGGTTAGGACTAGGTAGGGTTAGTAGTCAGTAGTTATTGGGACCAGGTTAGGACTAGGTAGGGTTAGTAGTTACTGGGACCAGGTTAGGACTAGGTACGGTTATTAGTTACTGGGAACAGGTTAGGACTAGGTAGGGTTAGTAGTTACTGGGACCAGGTTAGGACTAGGTAGGGTTAGTAGTCTGTAGTTACATGGACCAGGTTAGAACTATGTAGGGTTATTAATTACTGCGACAAGGTTAGGACTAGGTAGGGTTAGTAGTTACTGGGACCAGGTTAGGATTAGGTATGGTTAGTAGTCAGTAGTTACTCGGACAAGGTTAGGACTTGGTAGGGTTAGTAGTTACTGGGACCAGGTTAGGACTAGGTAGGGTTAGTAGTCAGTAGTTATTGGGACCAGGTTAGGACTAGGTAGGGTTAGTAGTTACTGGGACCAGGTTACAACTAGGTAGGGTTAGCAGTCAGTAGTTACTGGGACCAGGTTAGGACTAGATAGGGTTAGTAGTCAGTAGTTACTGGGACCAGGTTAGAACTAGGTAGGGTTAGTAGTTACTGGGACCAGGTTAGGACTATGTAGGGTTAGTAGTCAGTAGTTACTGGGACCAGGTTAGGAATTGGTAGGTGTAGTAGTTACTGGGACCAGGTTAGGACTAGGTAGGGTTAGTAGTTACTGGGACCAGGTTAGAACTAGGTAGGGTTAGTAGTTACTGGGACCAGGTTAGGACTAGCTGGGGATAGTAGTCAGTAGTTACTGGGACCAGGTTAGAACTAGGTAGGGTGAATAGTTACTGGGACCAGGTTAGGACGAGGAAGGGTTAGTAGTTACTGGTACCAGGTTAGGACTAGGTAGGGTTAGTAGTTACTGGGACCAGGTTAGGACTAGGTAGGGTTAAATAGTTACTGGGACCAGGTTAGGACTAGGTAGGGTTAGTAGTGACTGGGACCAGGTTAGAACTATGTAGGGTTATTAGTTACTGGGACCAGGTTAGGACTAGGTAGGGTTAGTAGTTACTGGGACCAGGTTAGGATTAGGTAGGGTTAGTAGTCAATAGTTACTGGGACCAGGTTAGGACTAGGTAGGGTTAGTAGTTACTGGGACCAGGTTACGACTAAGTAGGGTTAGCAGTCAGTAGTTACTGGGACCAGGTTAGAACAAGGTAGGGTTAATAGTTACTGGGACGAGGTTAGGACTAGGTAGGGTTAGTAGTTACTGGGACCAGGTTAGGACTAGGTAGGGTTAGTAGTTACTGGGACCAGGTTTAGGACTAGATAGGGTTAGTTGTCAGTAGTTACTGGGACCAGGTTAGAACTAGGTAGGGTTACTAGTTACTGGGACCAGGTTAGGACTATGTAGGGTTAGTAGTCAGTAGTTACTGGGACCAGGTTAGGACTTGGTAGGTGTAGTAGTTACTGGGACCAGGTTAGGACTAGGTAGGGTTAGTAGTTACTGGGACCAGGTTAGGACTAGGTAGGGTTAGTAGTTACTGGGACCAGGTTAGAACTAGGTAGGGTTAATAGTTACTGGGACCAGGTTAGGACTAGGTAGTGTTAATAGTTACTGGGACCACGGTAGGACTAGGTAGGGTTAGTAGTTACTGGGACCAGGGTAGGACTAGGTAGGGTTAGTAGTTACTGGGACCAGGTTAGGACTAGATAGGGTTAGTAGTCAGTAGTTATTGGGACCAGGTTAGAACTAGGTAGGGTTAATAGTTACTGGGACCAGGTTAGGACTAGGTAGGGTTAGTAGTTACGGGGACCAGGTTAGGACTAGGTAGGGTTAGTAGCTAGTAGTTATTGGGTCAAGGTTAGGACTAGGTAGGGTTAGTAATCAGTAGTTACAAGGACCAGGTTAGGACTAGGTAGGTTTAGTAGTTACTGGGACCAGGTTAGGACTTGGTAGTGTTAGTAGTTACTTGGACCAGGTTAGGACTAGGTAGGGTTAGTAGTTACTGGGACCAGGTTACGACTAGGTAGGGTTAGCAGTCAGTAGTTACTTGGACCAGGTTAAAACTAGGTAGGGTTAATAGTTACTGGGACCAGGTTAAGACTAGGTAGGGTTAGTAGTTACTGGGACCAGGTTACGACTAGGTAGGGTTAGCAGTCAGTAGTTACTTGGACCAGGTTAAAACTAGGTAGGGTTAATAGTTACTGGGACCAGGTTAAGACTAGGTAGGGTTAGTAGTTACTGGGACCAGGTTAGGACTAGATAGGGTTACTAGTCAGTAGTTACTGGGACCAGGTTAGAACTAGGTAGGGTTAGTAGTTACTGGGACCAGGTTAGGACTATGTAGGGTTAGTAGTCAGTAGTTACTGGGACCAGGTTAGGACTTGGTAGGTGTAGTAGTTACTGGGACAAGGTTAGGACTAGATAGGGTTAGTAGTTACTGGGACCAGGTTAGGACTAGGTAGGGTTAGTAGTTCCTGGGACAAGGTTAGAACTAGGTAGGGTTAGTAGTTACTGGGACCAGGTTAGAACTAGGTAGGGTTAGTAGTTACTGGGACCAGGTTAGGACTAGGTAGGGATAGTAGTCAGTAGTTACTGGGACCAGGTTAGAACTAGGTAGGGTTAATAGTTACTGGGACTAGGTTAGGACTAGGTAGGGTTAGTAGTTACTGGGACCAGGTTAGGATTAGGTAGGGTTAGTAGTTACTGGGACCAGGTTAGGACTAGGTAAGGTCAGTAGTTACTGGGACCAGGTTTGGACTTGGTAGGGTTAGCAGTTACTGGGACCAGGTAAGGACTAGGTAGGGTTAGTAGTTACTGGGACCAGGTTAGGACTAGGTAGGGTTAGTAGTTACTGGGACCAGGTTAGGACTAGGTAGGGTTAGTAGTTACTGGGACCAGGTTAGGACTAGGTAGGTTTAGTAGTTTCTGGAACCAGGTTAGGACTAGGTAGGGTTAGTAGTTACTGGGACCAGGTTAGGACTAGGTAGGGTTAGCAGTCAGTAGTTACTGGGACCAGGTTAGAACTAGGTAGGGTTAATAGTTACTGGGACCAGGTTAGGACTAGGTAGGGTTAGTAGTTACTGGGACCAGGTTAGGACTAGGTAGGGTTAGTAGTTACTGGGACCAGGTCAGGACTAGGTAGGGTTAGTAGTTACTGGGACCAGGTTAGGACTAGGTCAGGTTAGTAGTTAATGGGACCAGGTTAGGACTAGGTAGGGTTAATAGTTAGTAGTTACGGGTACCAGGTTAGGACTTGGTAGGATTAGTAGATAGTAGTTATTGGGACCAGGTTAGGACTAGGTAGGGTTAGTAGTCAGTAGTTACAAGGACCAGGTTAGGACTAGGTAGGGTTAGTAGTTACTGGGACCAGGTTAGGACTAGGTAGGGTTAGTAGTTACTGGGACCAGGTTAGGACTAGGTAGGGTTAGTAGTTACTGGGACCAGGTTACGACTAAGTAGGGTTAGCAGTCAGTAGTTACTGGGACCAGGTTAGAACAAGGTAGGGTTAATAGTTACTGGGACGAGGTTAGGACTAGGTAGGGTTAGTAGTTACTAGGACCAGGTTAGGACTAGGTAGGGTTAGTAGTTACTGGGACCAGGTTTAGGACTAGATAGGGTTAGTTGTCAGTAGTTACTGGGACCAGGTTAGAACTAGGTAGGGTTACTAGTTACTGGGACCAGGTTAGGACTATGTAGGGTTAGTAGTCAGTAGTTACTGGGACCAGGTTAGGACTTGGTAGGTGTAGTAGTTACTGGGACCAGGTTAGGACTAGGTAGGGTTAGTAGTTACTGGGACCAGGTTAGGACTAGGTAGGGTTAGTAGTTACTGGGACCAGGTTAGAACTAGGTAGGGTTAATAGTTACTGGGACCAGGTTAGGACTAGGTAGTGTTAATAGTTACTGGGACCAGGGTAGGACTAGGTAGGGTTAGTAGTTACTGGGACCAGGGTAGGACTAGGTAGGGTTAGTAGTTACTGGGACCAGGTTAGGACTAGATAGGGTTAGTAGTCAGTAGTTATTGGGACCAGGTTAGAACTAGGTAGGGTTAATAGTTACTGGGACCAGGTTAGGACTAGGTAGGGTTAGTAGTTACGGGGACCAGGTTAGGACTAGGTAGGGTTAGTAGCTAGTAGTTATTGGGTCAAGGTTAGGACTAGGTAGGGTTAGTAATCAGTAGTTACAAGGACCAGGTTAGGACTAGGTAGGTTTAGTAGTTACTGGGACCAGGTTAGGACTTGGTAGTGTTAGTAGTTACTTGGACCAGGTTAGGACTAGGTAGGGTTAGTAGTTACTGGGACCAGGTTACGACTAGGTAGGGTTAGCAGTCAGTAGTTACTTGGACCAGGTTAAAACTAGGTAGGGTTAATAGTTACTGGGACCAGGTTAAGACTAGGTAGGGTTAGTAGTTACTGGGACCAGGTTAGGACTAGATAGGGTTACTAGTCAGTAGTTACTGGGACCAGGTTAGAACTAGGTAGGGTTAGTAGTTACTGGGACCAGGTTAGGACTATGTAGGGTTAGTGGTCAGTAGTTACTGGGACCAGGTTAGGACTTGGTAGGTGTAGTAGTTACTGGGACAAGGTTAGGACTAGATAGGGTTAGTAGTTACTGGGACCAGGTTAGGACTAGGTAGGGTTAGTAGTTCCTGGGACAAGGTTAGAACTAGGTAGGGTTAGTAGTTACTGGGACCAGGTTAGAACTAGGTAGGGTTAGTAGTTACTGGGACCAGGTTAGGACTAGGTAGGGATAGTAGTCAGTAGTTACTGGGACCAGGTTAGAACTAGGTAGGGTTAATAGTTACTGGGACTAGGTTAGGACTAGGTAGGGTTAGTAGTTACTGGGACCAGGTTAGGATTAGGTAGGGTTAGTAGTTACTGGGACCAGGTTAGGACTAGGTAAGGTCAGTAGTTACTGGGACCAGGTTTGGACTTGGTAGGGTTAGCAGTTACTGGGACCAGGTTAGGACTAGGTAGGGTTAGTAGTTACTGGGACCAGGTTAGGACTAGGTAGGGTTAGTAGTTACTGGGACCAGGTTAGGACTAGGTAGGGTTAGTAGTTACTGGGACCAGGTTAGGACTAGGTAGGTTTAGTAGTTTCTGGAACCAGGTTAGGACTAGGTAGGGTTAGTAGTTACTGGGACCAGGTTAGGACTAGGTAGGGTTAGCAGTCAGTAGTTACTGGGACCAGGTTAGAACTAGGTAGGGTTAATAGTTACTGGGACCAGGTTAGGACTAGGTAGGGTTAGTAGTTACTGGGACCAGGTTAGGACTAGGTAGGGTTAGTAGTTACTGGGACCAGGTCAGGACTAGGTAGGGTTAGTAGTTACTGGGACCAGGTTAGGACTAGGTCAGGTTAGTAGTTAATGGGACCAGGTTAGGACTAGGTAGGGTTAATAGTTAGTAGTTACGGGTACCAGGTTAGGACTTGGTAGGATTAGTAGATAGTAGTTATTGGGACCAGGTTAGGACTAGGTAGGGTTAGTAGTCAGTAGTTACAAGGACCAGGTTAGGACTAGGTAGGGTTAGTAGTTACTGGGACCAGGTTAGGACTAGGTAGGGTTAGTAGTTACTGGGACCAGGTTAGGACTAGGTAGGGTTAGCAGTCTTCAGTTACTGGGACCAGGTTAGAACTACGTAGGGTTAATAGATACTGGGACCAGGTTAGGACTAGGTAGGGTTAGTAGTTACTGGGACCAGGATAGGACTAGGTAGGGTTAGTAGTTACTGGGACCAGGTTAGGACTAAGTAGGAACAACTTAGTTAGTAGTAGTCAGTAGTAGTTAGTAGTAGTCAGTAGTTACTGGGACAAGGTTAGAACTAGGTAGGGTTAGTAGTTACTGGGACCAGGTTAGGACTAGGTAGGGTTAGTAGTCAGTAGTTACTGGGACCAGGTTAGAACTAGGTAGGTGTAGTAGTTACTGGGACCAGGTTAGGACTTTGTAGGGTTAGTAGTTACTAGGACCAGGTTAGGACTAGGTAGGGTTAGTAGTTACTGGGACCAGGTTAGAACTAGGTAGGGTTAGTAGTTACTGGGACCAGGTTAGAACTAGGTAGGGTTTGTAGTTATTGGGACCAGGTTAAGACTAGCTGGGGATAGTAGTCAGTAGTTACTGGGACCAGGTTAGAACTAGGTAGGGTTAATAGTTACTGGGACCAGGTTAGGACGAGGTAGGGTTAGTAGTTACTGGTACCAGGTTAGGACTAGGTAGGGTTAGTAGTTACTGGGACCAGGTTAGGACTAGGTAGGGTTAATAGTGACTGGGACCAGGTTAGGACTAGGTAGGGTTAGTAGTGACTGGGACCAGGTTAGGACTAGGTAGGGTTAGTAGTCAGTAGTTACATGGACCAGGTTAGAACTATGTAGGGTTATTAGTTACTGGGACCAGGTTAGGACTAGGTAGGGTTAGTAGTTACTGGGACCAGGTTAGGATTAGGTAGGGTTAGTAGTCAGTAGTTACTGGGACCAGGTTAGGACTAGGTAGGGTTAGTAGTTACTGGGACCAGGTTACGACTAAGTAGGGTTAGCAGTCAGTAGTTACTGGGACCAGGTTAGAACAAGGTAGGATTAATAGTTACTGGGACCAGGTTAGTACTAGGTAGGGTTAGTAGTTACTGGGACCAGGTTAGGACTAGGTAGGGTTAGTAGTTACTGGGACCAGGTTTAGGACTAGATAGGGTTAGTTGTCAGTAGTTACTGGGACCAGGTTAGAACTAGGTAGGGTTACTAGTTACTGGTACCAGGTTAGGACTAGGTAGGGTTAGTAGTCAGTAGTTATTGGGACCAGGTTAGGACTAGGTAAGGTTAGTAGTTACTGGGACCAGGTTAGGACTAGGTACGGTTATTAGTTACTGGGACCAGGTTAGGACTAGGTAGGGTTAGTCGTTACTGGGACCAGGTTAGGACTAGGTAGGGTTAGTAGTCTGTAGTTACATGGACCAGGTTAGAACTATGTAGGGTTATTAATTACTGGGACAAGGTTAGGACTAGGTAGGGTTAGTAGTTACTGGGACCAGGTTAGGATTAGGTATGGTTAGTAGTCAGTAGTTACTGGGACAAGGTTAGGACTAGGTAGGGTTAGTAGTTACTGGGACCAGGTTACAACTAGGTAGTGTTCGCAGTCAGTAGTTACTGGGACCAGGTTAGAAAAAGGTAGGGTTAATAGTTACTGGGACCAGGTTAGGACTAGGTAGGGTTAGTAGTTACTGGGACCAGGTTAAGACTAGGTAGGGCTAGTAGTTACTGGGACCAGGTTAGGACTAGATAGGGTTAGTAGTCAGTAGTTACTGGGACCAGGTTAGATCTAGGTAGGGTTAGTAGTTACTGGGACCAGGTTAGGACTATGTAGGGTTAGTAGTCAGTAGTTACTGGGACCAGGTTAGAACTAGGTAGGGTTAGTAGTTACTGGGACCAGGTTAGAACTAGGTAGGGTTAGTAGTTACTGGGACCAGGTTAGAACTATGTAGGGTTTGTAGTTATTGGGACCAGGTTAAGACTAGCTGGGGATAGTAGTCAGTAGTTACTGGGACCAGGTTAGAACTAGGTAGGGTTAATAGTTACTGGGACCAGGTTAGGACGAGGTAGGGTTAGTAGTTACTGGTACCAGGTTAGGACTAGGTAGGGTTAGTAGTTACTGGGACCAGGTTAGGACTAGGTAGGGTTAGTAGTGACTGGGACCAGGTTAGGACTAGGTAGGGTTAGTAGTGACTGGGACCAGGTTAGGACTAGGTAGGGTTGGTAGTCAGTAGTTACATGGACCAGGTTAGAACTATGTAGGGTTATTAGTTACTGGGACCAGGTTAGGACTAGGTAGGGTTAGTAGTTACTGGGACCAGGTTACGACTAAGTAGGGTTAGCAGTCAGTAGTTACTGGGACCAGGTTAGAACAAGGTAGGATTAATAGTTACTGGGACCAGGTTAGGACTAGGTAGGGTTAGTAGTTACTGGGACCAGGTTAGGACTAGGTAGGGTTAGTAGTTACTGGGACCAGGTTTAGGACTAGATAGGGTTAGTTGTCAGTAGTTACTGGGACCAGGTTAGAACTAGGTAGGGTTACTAGTTACTGGGACCAGGTTAGGACTATGTAGGGTTAGTAGTCAGTAGTTACTGGGACCAGGTTAGGACTTGGTAGGTGTAGTAGTTACTGGGACCAGGTTAGGACTAGATAGCGTTAGTAATCAGTAGTTACTGGGACCAGGTTAGAACTAGTTAGGGTTAATAGTTACTGGGACCAGGTTAGGACTAGGTATGGTTAGTAGTTACTGGGACCAGGTTAGGACTAGGTAGGGTTAGTTGCTACTGGGACCAGGTTAGGACTAGGTAGGGTTGGTAGTTACTGGGACCAGGTTAGGACTAGGTAGGGTTAGTAGTTACTGGGGCCAGGTTAGGACAAGGTAGGGTTAGTAGTTACTGGGACCAGGTTAGGACTAGGTAGGGTGAGTAATTAGTAGTTACTGGGACCAGGTTAGGACTAGGTTAGGTTAGTAGTTAGTAGTTATTGGGACCAGGTTAGGACTAGGTAGGGTTAGTAGTTATTGGGACCAGGTTAGGACTAGGTAGGGTTAGTAGTTACTGGGACCAGGTTAGGAATAGGTAGGGTTAGTAGTCAGTAGTTACTGGGACAAGGTTAGGACTAGGTAGGGTTGGTAGTTACTGGGACCAGGTTAGGACTAGGTAGGGTTATCAGTCAGTAGTTACTGGGACAAGGTTAGAACACGGTAGGGTTAATAGTTACTGGGACCAGGTTAGGACTAGGAAGGGTTAGTAGTCAGTAGTTACTTGGACCAGGGTAGAACTAGGTAGGGTTAATAGTTACTGGGACCAGGTTAGGACTAGGTATGGTTAGTAGTTACTGGGACCAGATTATGACTAGGTATGGTTAGTAGTTACTGGGACCAGGTTAGAACTAGGTATGGTTAATAGTTACTGGGACCAGGTTAGGACTAGGTAGGGTTAATAGTTACTGGGACCAGGTTAGGACTAGATAGGGTTAATAGTTACTGGGACCAGGTTAGGACTAGGTAGGGTTAGTTGCTACTGGGACCAGGTTAGGACTAGGTAGGGTTAGTAGTTACTGGGACCAGGTTATGACTAGGTAGGGTTAATTGTTACTGGGACCAGGTTAGGACTAGGTAGGGTTAGTAGTCAGTAGTTTCTGGGACCAGGTTAGGACTAGGTAGGGTTAGTAGTTACTGGGACCAGGTTAGGACTAGGTAGGGTTAGTAGTTACTGGGACCAGGTTAGGACTAGGTAGGGTTTGTAGTTACTGGGACCAGGTTAGGACTACGTAGGGTTAGTAGTTACTGGGACCAGGTTAGAACTAGGTAGGGTTAGTAGTTACTGGGACCAGGTTAGGACTAGGTCAGGTTAGTAGTTAATGGGTCCAGGTTAGGACTAGGTAGGGTTAGTAATTAGTAGTTACTGGGACCAGGTTAGAACTAGGTAGGGTTAATAGTTACTGGGACCAGGTTAGGACTAGATAGGGTTAATAGTTACTGGGACCAGGTTAGGACTAGGTAGGGTTAGTTGCTACTGGGACCAGGTTAGGACTAGGTAGGGTTAGTAGTTACTGGGACCAGGTTAGGACTAGGTAGGGTTAATAGTTACTGGGACCAGGTTAGGATTAGGTAGGGTTAGTAGTCAGTAGTTTCTGGGACCAGGTTAGGACTAGGTTGGGTTATTTGCTACTGGCACCAGGTTAGGACTAAGTAGGGTTAGTAGTTACTGGGACCAGGTTAGGACTAGGTAGGGTTAGTAGTTACTGGGGCCAGGTTAGGACTAGGTAGGGTTAGTAGTTACTGGGACCAGGTTAGGACTAGGTAGGGTTAGTAATTAGTAGTTACTGGGACCAGGTTAGGACTAGGTTAGGTTAGTAGTTAGTAGTAATTGGGACCAGGTTACGACTAGGTAGGGTTAGTAGTTACTGGGACCAGGTTAGGAATAGGTAGGGTTAGTAGTCAGTAGTTACTGGGACAAGGTTAGGACAAGGTAGGGTTGGTAGTTACTGGGACCAGGTTAGGACTAGGTAGGGTTAGTAGTTACTGGGGCCAGGTTAGGACTAGGTAGGGTTAGTAGTTACTGGGACCAGGTTAGGACTAGGTAGGGTTAGTAATTAGTAGTTACTGGGACCAGGTTAGGACTAGGTTAGGTTAGTAGTTAGTAGTTATTGGGACCAGGTTAGGACTAGGTAGGGTTAGTAGTTATTGGGACCAGGTTAGGAATAGGTAGGGTTAGTAGTCAGTAGTTACTGGGACAAGGTTAGGACTAGGTAGGGTTGGTAGTTACTGGGACCAGGTTAGGACTAGGTAGGGTTATCAGTCAGTAGTTACTGGGACAAGATTAGAACACGGTAGGGTTAATAGTTACTGGGACCAGGTTAGGACTAGGAAGGGTTAGTAGTCAGTAGTTACTTGGACCAGGGTAGAACTAGGTAGGGTTAATAGTTACTGGGACCAGGTTAGGACTAGGTGTGGTTAGTAGTTACTGGGACCAGATTATGACTAGGTATGGTTAGTAGTTACTGGGACCAGGTTAGGACTAGGTTGGGTTAATTGTTACTGGGACCAGGTTAGGACTAGGTAGGGTTAGTAGTCAGTAGTTTCTGGGACCAGGTTAGGACTAGGTAGGGTTAGTAGTTACTGGGACCAGGTTAGGACTAGGTAGGGTTAGTAGTTACTGGGACCAGGTTAGGACTAGGTAGGGTTTGTAGTTACTGGGACCAGGTTCGGACTAGGTAGGGTTAATGGTTACTGGGACCAGGTTAGGACTAGATAGGGTTAATAGTTACTGGGACCAGGTTAGGACTAGGTAGGGTTAGTTGCTACTGGGACCAGGTTAGGACTAGGTAGGGTTAGTAGTTACTGGGACCAGGTTATGACTAGGTTGGGTTAATTGTTACTGGGACCAGGTTAGGACTAGGTAGGGTTAGTAGTCAGTAGTTTCTGGGACCAGGTTAGGACTAGGTAGGGTTAGTAGTTACTGGGACCAGGTTAGGACTAGGTAGGGTTAGTAGTTACTGGGACCAGGTTAGGACTAGGTAGGGTTTGTAGTTACTGGGACCAGGTTAGGACTAGGTAGGGTTAGTAGTTACTGGGACCAGGTTAGGACTAGGTAGGGTTAGTAGTTACTGGGACCAGGTTAGGACTAGGTAGGGTTAGTAGTTACTGGGACCAGGTTAGGACTAGGTAGGGTTGGTAGTTACTATGGCCAGGTTAGGACTAGGTAGGGTTAGTAGTTACTGGGACCAGGTTAGGACTAGGTAGGGTTAGTAATTAGTAGTTACTGGGACCAGGTTAGGACTAGGTTAGGTTAGTAGTTAGTAGTTGTTGGGACCAGGTTAGGACTAGGTAGGGTTAGTAGTTACTGGGACCAGGTTAGGAATAGGTAGGGTTAGTAGTTACTGGGACCAGGTTAGGACTAGGTAGGGTTAGTTGCTACTGGGACCAGGTTAGGACTAGGTATGGTTAGTAGTTACTGGTTCCAGGTTAGGACTAGATAGCGTTAGTAATCATTAGTTACTGGGACCAGGTTAGAACTAGGTAGGGTTAATAGTTACTGGGACCAGGTTAGGACTAGGTATGGTTAGTAGTTACTGGGACCAGGTTAGGACTAGGTAGGGTTAGTTGCTACTGGGACCAGGTTAGGACTCGGTATGGTTAGTAGTTACTGGTTCCAGGTTAGGACTAGGTCAGGTTAGTAGTTACTGTGACCAGGTTAGGACTAGGTAGGGTTAGGACTAGGTAGGGTTAGTAGTTACTGGGACAAGGTTAGGACTAGGTAGGGTTAGTAGTTACTGGGACCAGGTTAGGACTAGGTAGGGTTGGTAGTTACTGGGACCAGGTTAGGACTAGGTAGGGTTAGCATTCAGTAGTTACTGGGACCAGGTTAGAACTAGGTAGGGTTAATAGTTACTGGGACCAGGTTGGGACTAGGAAGGGTTAGTAGTTACTGGGACCAGGTTAGGACTAGGTAGGGTTGGTAGTTACTGGGACCAGGTTAGGACTAGGTAGGGTTAGCATTCAGTAGTTACTGGGACCAGGTTAGAACTAGGTAGGGTTAATAGTTACTGGGACCAGGTTGGGACTAGGAAGGGTTAGTAGTTACTGGGACCAGGTTAGGACTAGATAGCGTTAGTAATCAGTAGTTACTGGGACCAGGTTAGAACTAGGTTAGGGTTAATAGTTACTGGGACCAGGTTAGGACTAGGTATGATTAGTAGTTACAGGGACCAGATTATGACTAGGTATGGTTAGTAGTTACTGGGACCAGGTTAGAACTAGGTAGGGTTAATAGTTACTGGGACCAGGTTAGGACAAGGTAGGGTTAATAGTTACTGGGACCAGGTTAGGACTAGATAGGGTTAATAGTTACTGGGACCAGGTTAGGACTAGGTAGGGTTAGTTGCTACTGGGACCAGATTAGGACTAGGTAGGGTTAGTAGTTACTGGGACCAGGTTAGGACTAGTTAGGGTTAATAGTTACTGGGACCAGGTTAGGACTAGGTAGGGTTAGTAGTTAGTAGTTATTGGGACCAGGTTAGGACTAGGTAGGGTTAGTAGTCAGTAGTTACAAGGACCAGGTTAGGACTAGGTAGGGTTAGTAGTTACTGGGACCAGGTTAGGACTAGGTAGGGTTAGTAGTTACTGGGACCAGGTTAGGACTAGGTAGGGTTAGCAGTCTTCAGTTACTGGGACCAGGTTAGAACTAGGTAGGGTTAATAGTTAGTAGTTACTGGGACCAGGTTAGGACTTGGTAGGGTTAGTAGTTAGTAGTTATTGGGACCAGGTTAGGACTAGGTAGGGTTAGTAGTCAGTAGTTACAAGGACCAGGTTAGGACTAGGTAGGGTTAGTAGTTACTGGGACCAGGTTAGGACTAGGTAGGGTTAGTAGTTACTGGGACCAGGTTAGGACTAGGTAGGGTTAGCAGTCTTCAGTTACTGGGACCAGGTTAGAACTAGGTAGGGTTAATAGTTACTGGGACCAGGTTAGGACTAGGTAGGGTTAGTAGTTACTGGGACCAGGTTAGGACTAGGTAGGGTTAGTAGTTACTGGGACCAGGTTAGGACTAGGTAGGGTTAGTAGTCAGTAGTTACTGGGACAAGGTTAGAACTAGGTAGGGTTAGTAGTTACTGGGACCAGGTTAGGACTAGGTAGGGTTAGTAGTCAGTAGTTACTGGGACCAGGTTAGGACTTTGTAGGTTTAGTAGTTACTGGGACCAGGTTAGGACTAGGTAGGGTTAGTAGTCAGTAGTTATTGGGACCAGGTTAGGACTAGGTAGGGTTAGTAGTTACTGGGACCAGGTTAGGACTAGGTACGGTTATTAGTTACTGGGACCAGGTTAGGACTAGGTAGGGTTAGTCGTTACTGGGACCAGGTTAGGACTAGGTAGGGTTAGTAGTCTGTAGTTACATGGACCAGGTTAGAACTATGTAGGGTTATTAATTACTGGGACAAGGTTAGGACTTGGTAGGGTTAGTAGTTACTGGGACCAGGTAAGGACTAGGTAGGGTTAGTAGTCAGTAGTTATTTGGACCAGGTTAGGACTAGGTAGGGTTAGTAGTTACTGGGACCAGGTTACAACTAAGTAGGGTTAGCAGTCAGTAGTTACTGGGACCAGGTTAGAACAAGGTAGGGTTAATAGTTACTGGGACCAGGTTAGGACTAGGTAGTGTTAGTAGTTACTGGGACCAGGTTAAGACTAGGTAGGGTTAGTAGTTACTGGGACCAGGTTAGGACTAGATAGGGTTAGTAGTCAGTAGTTACTGGGACCAGGTTAGAACTAGGTAGGGTTAGTAGTTACTGGGACCAGGTTAGGACTATGTAGGGTTAGTAGTCAGTAGTTACTGGGACCAGGTTAGGAATTGGTAGGTGTAGTAGTTACTGGGACCAGGTTAGGACTAGGTAGGGTTAGTAGTTACTAGGACCAGGTTAGTACTAGGTAGGGTTAGTAGTTACTGGGACCAGGTTAGAACTAGGTAGGGTTAGTAGTTACTGGGACCAGGTTAGAACTAGGTAGGGTTTGTAGTTACTGGGACCGGGTTAGAACTAGGTAGGGTTTGTAGTTATTGGGACCAGGTTAAGACTAGCTGGGGATAGTAGTCAGTAGTTACTGGGACCAGGTTAGAACTAGGTAGGGTTAATAGTTACTGGGACCAGGTTAGGACGAGGTAGGGTTAGTAGTTACTGGTACCAGGTTAGGACTAGGTAGGGTTAGTAGTTACTGGGACCAGGTTAGGACTAGGTAGGGTTAGTAGTTACTGGGACCAGGTTAGGACTAGGTAGGGTTAGTAGTGACTGGGACCAGGTTAGGACTAGGTAGGGTTAGTAGTCAGTAGTTACATGGACCAGGTTAGAACTATGTAGGGTTATTAGTTACTGGGACCAGGTTAGGACTAGGTAGGGTTAGTAGTTACTGGGACCAGGTTAGGATTAGGTAGGGTTAGTAGTCAGTAGTTACTTGGACCAGGTTAGGACTAGGTAGGGTTAGTAGTTACTGGGACCAGGTTACGACTAAGTAGGGTTAGTAGTTACTGGGACCAGGTTAGGACTAGGTAGGGTTTGTAGTTACTGGGACCAGGTTAGGACTAGGTAGGGTTAGTTGCTACTGGGACCAGGTTAGGACTAGGTAGGGTTAGTAGTTACTGGGACCAGGTTATGACTAGGTAGGGTTAATTGTTACTGGGACCAGGTTAGGACTAGGTAGGGTTAGTAGTCAGTTGTTTCTGGGACCAGGTTAGGACTAGGTAGGGTTAGTAGTTACTGGGACCAGGTTAGGACTAGGTAGGGTTAGTAGTTACTGGGACCAGGTTAGGACTAGGTAGGGTTTGTAGTTACTGGGACCAGGTTAGGACTACGTAGGGTTAGTAGTTACTGGGACCAGGTTAGAACTAGGTAGGGTTAGTAGTTACTGGGACCAGGTTAGGACTAGGTCAGGTTAGTAGTTAATGGGTCCAGGTTAGGACTAGGTAGGGTTAGTAATTAGTAGTTACTGGGACCAGGTTAGAACTAGGTAGGGTTAATAGTTACTGGGACCAGGTTAGGACTAGATAGGGTTAATAGTTACTGGGACCAGGTTAGGACTAGGTAGGGTTAGTTGCTACTGGGACCAGGTTAGGACTAGGTAGGGTTAGTAGTTACTGGGACCAGATTAGGACTAGGTAGGGTTAATAGTTACTGGGACCAGGTTAGGATTAGGTAGGGTTAGTAGTCAGTAGTTTCTGGGACCAGGTTAGGACTAGGTTGGGTTATTTGCTACTGGCACCAGGTTAGGACTAAGTAGGGTTAGTAGTTACTGGGACCAGGTTAGGACTAGGTAGGGTTAGTAGTTACTGGGGCCAGGTTAGGACTAGGTAGGGTTAGTAGTTACTGGGACCAGGTTAGGACTAGGTAGGGTTAGTAATTAGTAGTTACTGGGACCAGGTTAGGACTAGGTTAGGTTAGTAGTTAGTAGTTATTGGGACCAGGTTACGACTAGGTAGGGTTAGTAGTTACTGGGACCAGGTTAGGAATAGGTAGGGTTAGTAGTCAGTAGTTACTGGGACAAGGTTAGGACAAGGTAGGGTTGGTAGTTACTGGGACCAGGTTAGGACTAGGTAGGGTTAGTAGTTACTGGGGCCAGGTTAGGACTAGGTAGGGTTAGTAGTTACTGGGACCAGGTTAGGACTAGGTAGGGTTAGTAATTAGTAGTTACTGGGACCAGGTTAGGACTAGGTTAGGTTAGTAGTTAGTAGTTATTGGGACCAGGTTAGGACTAGGTAGGGTTAGTAGTTATTGGGACCAGGTTAGGAATAGGTAGGGTTAGTAGTCAGTAGTTACTGGGACAAGGTTAGGACTAGGTAGGGTTGGTAGTTACTGGGACCAGGTTAGGACTAGGTAGGGTTATCAGTCAGTAGTTACTGGGACAAGATTAGAACACGGTAGGGTTAATAGTTACTGGGACCAGGTTAGGACTAGGAAGGGTTAGTAGTCAGTAGTTACTTGGACCAGGGTAGAACTAGGTAGGGTTAATAGTTACTGGGACCAGGTTAGGACTAGGTGTGGTTAGTAGTTACTGGGACCAGATTATGACTAGGTATGGTTAGTAGTTACTGGGACCAGGTTAGGACTAGGTTGGGTTAATTGTTACTGGGACCAGGTTAGGACTAGGTAGGGTTAGTAGTCAGTAGTTTCTGGGACCAGGTTAGGACTAGGTAGGGTTAGTAGTTACTGGGACCAGGTTAGGACTAGGTAGGGTTAGTAGTTACTGGGACCAGGTTAGGACTAGGTAGGGTTTGTAGTTACTGGGACCAGGTTCGGACTAGGTAGGGTTAATGGTTACTGGGACCAGGTTAGGACTAGATAGGGTTAATAGTTACTGGGACCAGGTTAGGACTAGGTAGGGTTAGTTGCTACTGGGACCAGGTTAGGACTAGGTAGGGTTAGTAGTTACTGGGACCAGGTTATGACTAGGTTGGGTTAATTGTTACTGGGACCAGGTTAGGACTAGGTAGGGTTAGTAGTCAGTAGTTTCTGGGACCAGGTTAGGACTAGGTAGGGTTAGTAGTTACTGGGACCAGGTTAGGACTAGGTAGGGTTAGTAGTTACTGGGACCAGGTTAGGACTAGGTAGGGTTTGTAGTTACTGGGACCAGGTTAGGACTAGGTAGGGTTAGTAGTTACTGGGACCAGGTTAGGACTAGGTAGGGTTAGTAGTTACTGGGACCAGGTTAGGACTAGGTAGGGTTAGTAGTTACTGGGACCAGGTTAGGACTAGGTAGGGTTGGTAGTTACTATGGCCAGGTTAGGACTAGGTAGGGTTAGTAGTTACTGGGACCAGGTTAGGACTAGGTAGGGTTAGTAATTAGTAGTTACTGGGACCAGGTTAGGACTAGGTTAGGTTAGTAGTTAGTAGTTGTTGGGACCAGGTTAGGACTAGGTAGGGTTAGTAGTTACTGGGACCAGGTTAGGAATAGGTAGGGTTAGTAGTTACTGGGACCAGGTTAGGACTAGGTAGGGTTAGTTGCTACTGGGACCAGGTTAGGACTAGGTATGGTTAGTAGTTACTGGTTCCAGGTTAGGACTAGATAGCGTTAGTAATCATTAGTTACTGGGACCAGGTTAGAACTAGGTAGGGTTAATAGTTACTGGGACCAGGTTAGGACTAGGTATGGTTAGTTGCTACTGGGACCAGGTTAGGACTCGGTATGGTTAGTAGTTACTGGTTCCAGGTTAGGACTAGGTCAGGTTAGTAGTTACTGGGACCAGGTTAGGACTAGGTAGGGTTAGGACTAGGTAGGGTTAGTAGTTACTGGGACCAGGTTAGGACTAGGTAGGGTTAGTAGTTACTGGGACCAGGTTAGGACTAGGTAGGGTTGGTAGTTACTGGGACCAGGTTAGGACTAGGTAGGGTTAGCATTCAGTAGTTACTGGGACCAGGTTAGAACTAGGTAGGGTTAATAGTTACTGGGACCAGGTTGGGACTAGGAAGGGTTAGTAGTTACTGGGACCAGGTTAGGACTAGGTAGGGTTGGTAGTTACTGGGACCAGGTTAGGACTAGGTAGGGTTAGCATTCAGTAGTTACTGGGACCAGGTTAGAACTAGGTAGGGTTAATAGTTACTGGGACCAGGTTGGGACTAGGAAGGGTTAGTAGTTACTGGGACCAGGTTAGGACTAGATAGCGTTAGTAATCAGTAGTTACTGGGACCAGGTTAGAACTAGGTTAGGGTTAATAGTTACTGGGACCAGGTTAGGACTAGGTATGATTAGTAGTTACAGGGACCAGATTATGACTAGGTAGGGTTAGTAGTTACTGGGACCAGGTTAGAACTAGGTAGGGTTAATAGTTACTGGGACCAGGTTAGGACAAGGTAGGGTTAATAGTTACTGGGACCAGGTTAGGACTAGATAGGGTTAATAGTTACTGGGACCAGGTTAGGACTAGGTAGGGTTAGTTGCTACTGGGACCAGATTAGGACTAGGTAGGGTTAGTAGTTACTGGGACCAGGTTAGGACTAGTTAGGGTTAATAGTTACTGGGACCAGGTTAGGACTAGGTAGGGTTAGTAGTTAGTAGTTATTGGGACCAGGTTAGGACTAGGTAGGGTTAGTAGTCAGTAGTTACAAGGACCAGGTTAGGACTAGGTAGGGTTAGTAGTTACTGGGACCAGGTTAGGACTAGGTAGGGTTAGTAGTTACTGGGACCAGGTTAGGACTAGGTAGGGTTAGCAGTCTTCAGTTACTGGGACCAGGTTAGAACTAGGTAGGGTTAATAGTTAGTAGTTACTGGGACCAGGTTAGGACTTGGTAGGGTTAGTAGTTAGTAGTTATTGGGACCAGGTTAGGACTAGGTAGGGTTAGTAGTCAGTAGTTACAAGGACCAGGTTAGGACTAGGTAGGGTTAGTAGTTACTGGGACCAGGTTAGGACTAGGTAGGGTTAGTAGTTACTGGGACCAGGTTAGGACTAGGTAGGGTTAGCAGTCTTCAGTTACTGGGACCAGGTTAGAACTAGGTAGGGTTAATAGTTACTGGGACCAGGTTAGGACTAGGTAGGGTTAGTAGTTACTGGGACCAGGTTAGGACTAGGTAGGGTTAGTAGTTACTGGGACCAGGTTAGGACTAGGTAGGGTTAGTAGTCAGTAGTTACTGGGACAAGGTTAGAACTAGGTAGGGTTAGTAGTTACTGGGACCAGGTTAGGACTAGGTAGGGTTAGTAGTCAGTAGTTACTGGGACCAGGTTAGGACTTTGTAGGTTTAGTAGTTACTGGGACCAGGTTAGGACTAGGTAGGGTTAGTAGTCAGTAGTTATTGGGACCAGGTTAGGACTAGGTAGGGTTAGTAGTTACTGGGACCAGGTTAGGACTAGGTACGGTTATTAGTTACTGGGACCAGGTTAGGACTAGGTAGGGTTAGTCGTTACTGGGACCAGGTTAGGACTAGGTAGGGTTAGTAGTCTGTAGTTACATGGACCAGGTTAGAACTATGTAGGGTTATTAATTACTGGGACAAGGTTAGGACTTGGTAGGGTTAGTAGTTACTGGGACCAGGTTAGGACTAGGTAGGGTTAGTAGTCAGTAGTTATTTGGACCAGGTTAGGACTAGGTAGGGTTAGTAGTTACTGGGACCAGGTTACAACTAAGTAGGGTTAGCAGTCAGTAGTTACTGGGACCAGGTTAGAACAAGGTAGGGTTAATAGTTACTGGGACCAGGTTAGGACTAGGTAGTGTTAGTAGTTACTGGGACCAGGTTAAGACTAGGTAGGGTTAGTAGTTACTGGGACCAGGTTAGGACTAGATAGGGTTAGTAGTCAGTAGTTACTGGGACCAGGTTAGAACTAGGTAGGGTTAGTAGTTACTGGGACCAGGTTAGGACTATGTAGGGTTAGTAGTCAGTAGTTACTGGGACCAGGTTAGGAATTGGTAGGTGTAGTAGTTACTGGGACCAGGTTAGGACTAGGTAGGGTTAGTAGTTACTAGGACCAGGTTAGTACTAGGTAGGGTTAGTAGTTACTGGGACCAGGTTAGAACTAGGTAGGGTTAGTAGTTACTGGGACCAGGTTAGAACTAGGTAGGGTTTGTAGTTACTGGGACCGGGTTAGAACTAGGTAGGGTTTGTAGTTATTGGGACCAGGTTAAGACTAGCTGGGGATAGTAGTCAGTAGTTACTGGGACCAGGTTAGAACTAGGTAGGGTTAATAGTTACTGGGACCAGGTTAGGACGAGGTAGGGTTAGTAGTTACTGGTACCAGGTTAGGACTAGGTAGGGTTAGTGGTTACTGGGACCAGGTTAGGACTAGGTAGGGTTAGTAGTTACTGGGACCAGGTTAGGACTAGGTAGGGTTAGTAGTGACTGGGACCAGGTTAGGACTAGGTAGGGTTAGTAGTCAGTAGTTACATGGACCAGGTTAGAACTATGTAGGGTTATTAGTTACTGGGACCAGGTTAGGACTAGGTAGGGTTAGTAGTTACTGGGACCAGGTTAGGATTAGGTAGGGTTAGTAGTCAGTAGTTACTTGGACCAGGTTAGGACTAGGTAGGGTTAGTAGTTACTGGGACCAGGTTACGACTAAGTAGGGTTAGCAGTCAGTAGTTACTGGGACCAGGTTAGAACAAGGTAGGATTAATAGTTACTGGGACCAGGTTAGGACTAGGTAGGGTTAGTAGTTACTGGGACCAGGTTAGAACTAGGTAGGGTTACTAGTTACTGGGACCAGGTTAGGACTATGTAGGGTTAGTAGTCAGTAGTTACTGGGACCAGGTTAGGACTTGGTAGGTGTAGTAGTTACTGGGACCAGGTTAGGACTAGATAGCGTTAGTAATCAGTAGTTACTGGGACCAGGTTAGAACTAGTTAGGGTTAATAGTTACTGGGACCAGGTTAGGACTAGGTATGGTTAGTAGTTACTGGGACCAGGTTAGGACTAGGTAGGGTTAGTTGCTACTGGGACCAGGTTAGGACTAGGTAGGGTTGGTAGTTACTGGGACCAGGTTAGGACTAGGTAGGGTTAGTAGTTACTGGGGCCAGGTTAGGACAAGGTAGGGTTAGTAGTTACTGGGACCAGGTTAGGACTAGGTAGGGTGAGTAATTAGTAGTTACTGGGACCAGGTTAGGAATAGGTTAGGTTAGTAGTTAGTAGTTATTGGGACCAGGTTAGGACTAGGTAGGGTTAGTAGTTATTGGGACCAGGTTAGGACTAGGTAGGGTTAGTAGTTACTGGGACCAGGTTAGGAATAGGTAGGGTTAGTAGTCAGTAGTTACTGGGACAAGGTTAGGACTAGGTAGGGTTGGTAGTTACTGGGACCAGGTTAGGACTAGGTAGGGTTATCAGTCAGTAGTTACTGGGACAAGGTTAGAACACGGTAGGGTTAATAGTTACTGGGACCAGGTTAGGACTAGGAAGGGTTAGTAGTCAGTAGTTACTTGGACCAGAGTAGAACTAGGTAGGGTTAATAGTTACTGGGACCAGGTTAGGACTAGGTATGGTTAGTAGTTACTGGGAGCAGATTATGACTAGGTATGGTTAGTAGTTACTGGGACCAGGTTAGGACTAGGTAGGGTTAATAGTTACTGGGACCAGGTTAGGACTAGATAGGGTTAATAGTTACTGGGACCAGGTTAGGACTAGGTAGGGTTAGTTGCTACTGGGACCAGGTTAGGACTAGGTAGGGTTAGTAGTTACTGGGACCAGGTTATGATTAGGTAGGGTTAATTGTTACTGGGACCAGGTTAGGACTAGGTAGGGTTAGTAGTCAGTAGTTTCTGGGACCAGGTTAGGACTAGGTAGGGTTAGTAGTTACTGGGACCAGGTTAGGACTAGGTAGGGTTAGTAGTTACTGGGACCAGGTTAGGACAAGGTAGGGGTTGTAGTTACTGGGACCAGGTTAGGACTACGTAGGGTTAGTAGTTACTGGGACCAGGTTAGAACTAGGTAGGGTTAGTAGTTACTGGGACCAGGTTAGGACTAGGTCAGGTTAGTAGTTAATGGGTCCAGGTTAGGACTAGGTAGGGTTAGTAATTAGTAGTTACTGGGACCAGGTTAGAACTAAGTAGGGTTAATAGTTACAGGGACCAGGTTAGGACTAGATAGGGTTAATAGTTACTGGGACCAGGTTATGACTAGGTAGGGTTAGTTGCTACTGGGACCAGGTTAGGACTAGGTAGGGTTAGTAGTTACTGGGACCAGGTTAGGACTAGGTAGGGTTAATAGTTACTGGGACCAGGTTAGGACTAGGTAGGGTTAGTAGTCAGTAGTTTCTGGGACCAGGTTAGGACTAGGTTGGGTTATTTGCTACTGGCACCAGGTTAGGACTAAGTAGGGTTAGTAGTTACTGGGACCAGGTTAGGACTAGGTAGGGTTAGTAGTTACTGGGGCCAGGTTAGGACTAGGTAGGGTTAGTAGTTACTGGGACCAGGTTAGGAATAGGTAGGGTTAGTAGTCAGTAGTTACTGGGACAAGGTTAGGACAAGGTAGGGTTGGTAGTTACTGGGACAAGGTTAGGACTAGGTAGGGTTAGTAGTTACTGGGGCCAGGTTAGGACTAGGTAGGGTTAGTAGTTACTGGGTCCAGGTTAGGACTAGGTAGGGTTAGTAATTAGTAGTTACTGGGACCAGGTTAGGACTAGGTTAGGTTAGTAGTTAGTAGTTAGTAGTTATTGGGACCAGGTTAGGACTAGGTAGGGTTAGTAGTTACTGGGACCAGGTTAGGAATAGGTAGGGTTAGTTGTTACTGGGACCAGGTTAGGACTAGGTAGGGTTAGTTGCTACTGGGACCAGGTTAGGACTAGGTATGGTTAGTAGTTACTGGTTCCAGGTTAGGACTAGATAGCGTTAGTAATCATTAGTTACTGGGACCAGGTTAGAACTAGGTAGGGTTAATAGTTACTGGGACCAGGTTAGGACTAGGTATGGTTAGTAGTTACTTGGACCAGGTTAGGACTAGGTAGGGCTAGCTGCTACTGGGACCAGGTTAGGACTAGGTATGGTTAGTAGTTACTGGTTCCAGGTTAGGACTAGGTCAGGTTAGTAGTTACTGGGACCAGGTTAGGACTAGGTAGGGTTAGGACTAGGTAGGGTTAGTAGTTACTGGGACCAGGTTAGGACTAGGTAGGGTTAGTAGTTACTGGGACCAGGTTAGGACTAGGTAGGGTTGGTAGTTACTGGGACCAGGTTAGGACAAGGTAGGGTTAGCATTCAGTAGTTACTGGGACCAGGTTAGAACTAGGTAGGGTTAGTAGTCAGTAGTTACTGGGACAAGGTTAGGACAAGGTAGGGTTGGTAGTTACTGGGACAAGGTTAGGACTAGGTAGGGTAAGTAGTTACTGGGGCCAGGTTAGGACTAGGTAGGGTTAGTAGTTACTGGGACCAGGTTAGGACTAGGTAGGGTTAGTAATTTGTAGTTACTGGGACCAGGTTAGGACTAGGTTAGGTTAGTAGTTAGTAGTTATTGGGACCAGGTTACGACTAGGTAGGGTTAGTAGTTACTGGGACCAGGTTAGGAATAGGTAGGGTTAGTAGTCAGTAGTTACTGGGACAAGGTTAGGACAAGGTAGGGTTGGTAGTTACTGGGACAAGGTTAGGACTAGGTAGGGTTAGTAGTTACTGGGGCCAGGTTAGGACTAGGTAGGGTTAGTAGTTACTGGGACCAGGTTAGGACTAGGTAGGGTTAGTAATTAGTAGTTACTGGGACCAGGTTAGGACTAGGTTAGGTTAGTAGTTAGTAGTTATTGGGACCAGGTTAGGACTAGGTAGGGTTAGTAGTTACTGGGACCAGGTTAGGAATAGGTAGGGTTAGTAGTTACAGGGACCAGGTTAGGACTAGGTAGGGTTAGTTGCTACTGGGACCAGGTTAGGACTAGGTATGGTTAGTAGTTACTGGTTCCAGGTTAGGACTAGATAGCGTTAGTAATCATTAGTTACTGGGACCAGGTTAGAACTAGGTAGGGTTAATAGTTACTGGGACCAGGTTAGGACTAGGTATGGTTAGTAGTTACTGGGACCAGGTTAGGACTAGGTAGGGTTAGCTGCTACTGGGACCAGGTTAGGACTAGGTATGGTTAGTAGTTACTGGTTCCAGGTTAGGACTAGGTCAGGTTAGTAGTTACTGGGACCAGGTTAGGACTAGGTAGGGTTAGGACTAGGTAGGGTTAGTAGTTACTGGGACCAGGTTAGGACTAGGTAGGGTTAGTAGTTACTGGGACCAGGTTAGGACTAGGTAGGGTTGGTAGTTACTGGGACCAGGTTAGGACTAGGTAGGGTTAGCATTCAGTAGTTACTGGGACCAGGTTAGAACTAGGTAGGGTTAGTAGTCAGTAGTTACTGGGACAAGGTTAGGACAAGGTAGGGTTGGTAGTTACTGGGACAAGGTTAGGACTAGGTAGGGTTAGTAGTTACTGGGGCCAGGTTAGGACTAGGTAGGGTTAGTAGTTACTGGGACCAGGTTAGGACTAGGTAGGGTTAGTAATTAGTAGTTACTGGGACCAGGTTAGGACTAGGTTAGGTTAGTAGTTAGTAGTTATTGGGACCAGGTTAGGACTAGGTAGGGTTAGTAGTTACTGGGACCAGGTTAGGAATAGGTAGGGTTAGTAGTTACTGGGACCAGGTTAGGACTAGGTAGGGTTAGTTGCTACTGGGACCAGGTTAGGACTAGGTATGGTTAGTAGTTACTGGTTCCAGGTTAGGACTAGATAGCGTTAGTAATCATTAGTTACTGGGACCAGGTTAGAACTAGGTAGGGTTAATAGTTACTGGGACCAGGTTAGGACTAGGTATGGTTAGTAGTTACTGGGACCAGGTTAGGACTAGGTAGGGTTAGCTGCTACTGGGACCAGGTTAGGACTAGGTATGGTTAGTAGTTACTGGTTCCAGGTTAGGACTAGGTCAGGTTAGTAGTTACTGGGACCAGGTTAGGACTAGGTAGGGTTAGGACTAGGTAGGGTTAGTAGTTACTGGGACCAGGTTAGGACTAGGTAGGGTTAGTAGTTACTGGGACCAGGTTAGGACTAGGTAGGGTTGGTAGTTACTGGGACCAGGTTAGGACTAGGTAGGGTTAGCATTCAGTAGTTACTGGGACCAGGTTAGAACTAGGTAGGGTTAATAGTTACTGGGACCAGGTTGGGACTAGGAAGGGTTAGTAGTTACTGGGACCAGGTTAGGACTAGGTAGGGTTGGTAGTTACTGGGACCAGGTTAGGACTAGGTAGGGTTAGCATTCAGTAGTTACTGGGACCAGGTTAGAACTAGGTAGGGTTAGTAGTTACTGGGACCAGGTTGGGACTAGGAAGGGTTAGTAGTTATTGGGACCAGGTTAGGACTAGATAGCGTTAGTAATCAGTAGTTACTGGGACCAGGTTAGAACTAGGTTAGGGTTAATAGTTACTGGGACCAGGATAGGACTAGGTATGATTAGTAGCTACTGGGACCAGATTATGACTAGGTATGGTTAGTAGTTACTGGGACAAGGTTAGAACTAGGTAGGGTTAATAGTTACTGGGACCAGGTTAGGACAAGGTAGGGTTAATAGTTACTGGGACCAGGTTAGGACTAGATAGGGTTAATAGTTACTGGGACCAGGTTAGGACTAGGTAGGGTTAGTTGCTACTGGGACCAGATTAGGACTAGGTAGGGTTAGTAGTTACTGGGACCAGGTTAGGACTAGGTAGGGTTAATAGTTACTGGGACCAGGTTAGGACTAGGTATGATTAGTAGCTACTGGGACCAGATTATGACTAGGTATGGTTAGTAGTTACTGGGACAAGGTTAGAACTAGGTAGGGTTAGTAGTTACTGGGACCAGGTTAGGACTAGGTCAGGTTAGTAGTTAATGGGTCCAGGTTAGGACTAGGTAGGGTTAATAGTTACTGGGACCAGGTTAGGACTAGGTATGGTTAGTAGTTACTGGGACCAGGTTAGGACTAGGTAGGGTTAGCTGCTACTGGGACCAGGTTAGGACTAGGTATGGTTAGTAGTTACTGGTTCCAGGTTAGGACTAGGTCAGGTTAGTAGTTACTGGGACCAGGTTAGGACTAGGTAGGGTTAATAGTTACTGGGACCAGGTTAGGACTAGGTATGGTTAGTAGTTACTGGGACCAGGTTAGGACTAGGTAGGGTTAGTAGTTACTGGGACCAGGTTAGGACTAGGTAGGGTTGGTAGTTACTGGGACCAGGTTAGAACTAGGTAGGGTTTGTAGTTACTGGGACCGGGTTAGAACTAGGTAGGGTTTGTAGTTATTGGGACCAGGTTAAGACTAGCTGGGGATAGTAGTCAGTAGTTACTGGGACCAGGTTAGAACTAGGTAGGGTTAATAGTTACTGGGACCAGGTTAGGACGAGGTAGGGTTAGTAGTTACTGGTACCAGGTTAGGACTAGGTAGGGTTAGTGGTTACTGGGACCAGGTTAGGACTAGGTAGGGTTAGTAGTTACTGGGACCAGGTTAGGACTAGGTAGGGTTAGTAGTGACTGGGACCAGGTTAGGACTAGGTAGGGTTAGTAGTCAGTAGTTACATGGACCAGGTTAGAACTATGTAGGGTTATTAGTTACTGGGACCAGGTTAGGACTAGGTAGGGTTAGTAGTTACTGGGACCAGGTTAGGATTAGGTAGGGTTAGTAGTCAGTAGTTACTTGGACCAGGTTAGGACTAGGTAGGGTTAGTAGTTACTGGGACCAGGTTACGACTAAGTAGGGTTAGCAGTCAGTAGTTACTGGGACCAGGTTAGAACAAGGTAGGATTAATAGTTACTGGGACCAGGTTAGGACTAGGTAGGGTTAGTAGTTACTGGGACCAGGTTAGAACTAGGTAGGGTTACTAGTTACTGGGACCAGGTTAGGACTATGTAGGGTTAGTAGTCAGTAGTTACTGGGACCAGGTTAGGACTTGGTAGGTGTAGTAGTTACTGGGACCAGGTTAGGACTAGATAGCGTTAGTAATCAGTAGTTACTGGGACCAGGTTAGAACTAGTTAGGGTTAATAGTTACTGGGACCAGGTTAGGACTAGGTATGGTTAGTAGTTACTGGGACCAGGTTAGGACTAGGTAGGGTTAGTTGCTACTGGGACCAGGTTAGGACTAGGTAGGGTTGGTAGTTACTGGGACCAGGTTAGGACTAGGTAGGGTTAGTAGTTACTGGGGCCAGGTTAGGACAAGGTAGGGTTAGTAGTTACTGGGACCAGGTTAGGACTAGGTAGGGTGAGTAATTAGTAGTTACTGGGACCAGGTTAGGAATAGGTTAGGTTAGTAGTTAGTAGTTATTGGGACCAGGTTAGGACTAGGTAGGGTTAGTAGTTATTGGGACCAGGTTAGGACTAGGTAGGGTTAGTAGTTACTGGGACCAGGTTAGGAATAGGTAGGGTTAGTAGTCAGTAGTTACTGGGACAAGGTTAGGACTAGGTAGGGTTGGTAGTTACTGGGACCAGGTTAGGACTAGGTAGGGTTATCAGTCAGTAGTTACTGGGACAAGGTTAGAACACGGTAGGGTTAATAGTTACTGGGACCAGGTTAGGACTAGGAAGGGTTAGTAGTCAGTAGTTACTTGGACCAGAGTAGAACTAGGTAGGGTTAATAGTTACTGGGACCAGGTTAGGACTAGGTATGGTTAGTAGTTACTGGGAGCAGATTATGACTAGGTATGGTTAGTAGTTACTGGGACCAGGTTAGGACTAGGTAGGGTTAATAGTTACTGGGACCAGGTTAGGACTAGATAGGGTTAATAGTTACTGGGACCAGGTTAGGACTAGGTAGGGTTAGTTGCTACTGGGACCAGGTTAGGACTAGGTAGGGTTAGTAGTTACTGGGACCAGGTTATGATTAGGTAGGGTTAATTGTTACTGGGACCAGGTTAGGACTAGGTAGGGTTAGTAGTCAGTAGTTTCTGGGACCAGGTTAGGACTAGGTAGGGTTAGTAGTTACTGGGACCAGGTTAGGACTAGGTAGGGTTAGTAGTTACTGGGACCAGGTTAGGACAAGGTAGGGGTTGTAGTTACTGGGACCAGGTTAGGACTACGTAGGGTTAGTAGTTACTGGGACCAGGTTAGAACTAGGTAGGGTTAGTAGTTACTGGGACCAGGTTAGGACTAGGTCAGGTTAGTAGTTAATGGGTCCAGGTTAGGACTAGGTAGGGTTAGTAATTAGTAGTTACTGGGACCAGGTTAGAACTAAGTAGGGTTAATAGTTACAGGGACCAGGTTAGGACTAGATAGGGTTAATAGTTACTGGGACCAGGTTATGACTAGGTAGGGTTAGTTGCTACTGGGACCAGGTTAGGACTAGGTAGGGTTAGTAGTTACTGGGACCAGGTTAGGACTAGGTAGGGTTAATAGTTACTGGGACCAGGTTAGGACTAGGTAGGGTTAGTAGTCAGTAGTTTCTGGGACCAGGTTAGGACTAGGTTGGGTTATTTGCTACTGGCACCAGGTTAGGACTAAGTAGGGTTAGTAGTTACTGGGACCAGGTTAGGACTAGGTAGGGTTAGTAGTTACTGGGGCCAGGTTAGGACTAGGTAGGGTTAGTAGTTACTGGGACCAGGTTAGGAATAGGTAGGGTTAGTAGTCAGTAGTTACTGGGACAAGGTTAGGACAAGGTAGGGTTGGTAGTTACTGGGACAAGGTTAGGACTAGGTAGGGTTAGTAGTTACTGGGGCCAGGTTAGGACTAGGTAGGGTTAGTAGTTACTGGGTCCAGGTTAGGACTAGGTAGGGTTAGTAATTAGTAGTTACTGGGACCAGGTTAGGACTAGGTTAGGTTAGTAGTTAGTAGTTATTGGGACCAGGTTAGGACTAGGTAGGGTTAGTAGTTACTGGGACCAGGTTAGGAATAGGTAGGGTTAGTTGTTACTGGGACCAGGTTAGGACTAGGTAGGGTTAGTTGCTACTGGGACCAGGTTAGGACTAGGTATGGTTAGTAGTTACTGGTTCCAGGTTAGGACTAGATAGCGTTAGTAATCATTAGTTACTGGGACCAGGTTAGAACTAGGTAGGGTTAATAGTTACTGGGACCAGGTTAGGACTAGGTATGGTTAGTAGTTACTTGGACCAGGTTAGGACTAGGTAGGGCTAGCTGCTACTGGGACCAGGTTAGGACTAGGTATGGTTAGTAGTTACTGGTTCCAGGTTAGGACTAGGTCAGGTTAGTAGTTACTGGGACCAGGTTAGGACTAGGTAGGGTTAGGACTAGGTAGGGTTAGTAGTTACTGGGACCAGGTTAGGACTAGGTAGGGTTAGTAGTTACTGGGACCAGGTTAGGACTAGGTAGGGTTGGTAGTTACTGGGACCAGGTTAGGACAAGGTAGGGTTAGCATTCAGTAGTTACTGGGACCAGGTTAGAACTAGGTAGGGTTAGTAGTCAGTAGTTACTGGGACAAGGTTAGGACAAGGTAGGGTTGGTAGTTACTGGGACAAGGTTAGGACTAGGTAGGGTAAGTAGTTACTGGGGCCAGGTTAGGACTAGGTAGGGTTAGTAGTTACTGGGACCAGGTTAGGACTAGGTAGGGTTAGTAATTTGTAGTTACTGGGACCAGGTTAGGACTAGGTTAGGTTAGTAGTTAGTAGTTATTGGGACCAGGTTACGACTAGGTAGGGTTAGTAGTTACTGGGACCAGGTTAGGAATAGGTAGGGTTAGTAGTCAGTAGTTACTGGGACAAGGTTAGGACAAGGTAGGGTTGGTAGTTACTGGGACAAGGTTAGGACTAGGTAGGGTTAGTAGTTACTGGGGCCAGGTTAGGACTAGGTAGGGTTAGTAGTTACTGGGACCAGGTTAGGACTAGGTAGGGTTAGTAATTAGTAGTTACTGGGACCAGGTTAGGACTAGGTTAGGTTAGTAGTTAGTAGTTATTGGGACCAGGTTAGGACTAGGTAGGGTTAGTAGTTACTGGGACCAGGTTAGGAATAGGTAGGGTTAGTAGTTACAGGGACCAGGTTAGGACTAGGTAGGGTTAGTTGCTACTGGGACCAGGTTAGGACTAGGTATGGTTAGTAGTTACTGGTTCCAGGTTAGGACTAGATAGCGTTAGTAATCATTAGTTACTGGGACCAGGTTAGAACTAGGTAGGGTTAATAGTTACTGGGACCAGGTTAGGACTAGGTATGGTTAGTAGTTACTGGGACCAGGTTAGGACTAGGTAGGGTTAGCTGCTACTGGGACCAGGTTAGGACTAGGTATGGTTAGTAGTTACTGGTTCCAGGTTAGGACTAGGTCAGGTTAGTAGTTACTGGGACCAGGTTAGGACTAGGTAGGGTTAGGACTAGGTAGGGTTAGTAGTTACTGGGACCAGGTTAGGACTAGGTAGGGTTAGTAGTTACTGGGACCAGGTTAGGACTAGGTAGGGTTGGTAGTTACTGGGACCAGGTTAGGACTAGGTAGGGTTAGCATTCAGTAGTTACTGGGACCAGGTTAGAACTAGGTAGGGTTAGTAGTCAGTAGTTACTGGGACAAGGTTAGGACAAGGTAGGGTTGGTAGTTACTGGGACAAGGTTAGGACTAGGTAGGGTTAGTAGTTACTGGGGCCAGGTTAGGACTAGGTAGGGTTAGTAGTTACTGGGACCAGGTTAGGACTAGGTAGGGTTAGTAATTAGTAGTTACTGGGACCAGGTTAGGACTAGGTTAGGTTAGTAGTTAGTAGTTATTGGGACCAGGTTAGGACTAGGTAGGGTTAGTAGTTACTGGGACCAGGTTAGGAATAGGTAGGGTTAGTAGTTACTGGGACCAGGTTAGGACTAGGTAGGGTTAGTTGCTACTGGGACCAGGTTAGGACTAGGTATGGTTAGTAGTTACTGGTTCCAGGTTAGGACTAGATAGCGTTAGTAATCATTAGTTACTGGGACCAGGTTAGAACTAGGTAGGGTTAATAGTTACTGGGACCAGGTTAGGACTAGGTATGGTTAGTAGTTACTGGGACCAGGTTAGGACTAGGTAGGGTTAGCTGCTACTGGGACCAGGTTAGGACTAGGTATGGTTAGTAGTTACTGGTTCCAGGTTAGGACTAGGTCAGGTTAGTAGTTACTGGGACCAGGTTAGGACTAGGTAGGGTTAGGACTAGGTAGGGTTAGTAGTTACTGGGACCAGGTTAGGACTAGGTAGGGTTAGTAGTTACTGGGACCAGGTTAGGACTAGGTAGGGTTGGTAGTTACTGGGACCAGGTTAGGACTAGGTAGGGTTAGCATTCAGTAGTTACTGGGACCAGGTTAGAACTAGGTAGGGTTAATAGTTACTGGGACCAGGTTGGGACTAGGAAGGGTTAGTAGTTACTGGGACCAGGTTAGGACTAGGTAGGGTTGGTAGTTACTGGGACCAGGTTAGGACTAGGTAGGGTTAGCATTCAGTAGTTACTGGGACCAGGTTAGAACTAGGTAGGGTTAGTAGTTACTGGGACCAGGTTGGGACTAGGAAGGGTTAGTAGTTATTGGGACCAGGTTAGGACTAGATAGCGTTAGTAATCAGTAGTTACTGGGACCAGGTTAGAACTAGGTTAGGGTTAATAGTTACTGGGACCAGGATAGGACTAGGTATGATTAGTAGCTACTGGGACCAGATTATGACTAGGTATGGTTAGTAGTTACTGGGACAAGGTTAGAACTAGGTAGGGTTAATAGTTACTGGGACCAGGTTAGGACAAGGTAGGGTTAATAGTTACTGGGACCAGGTTAGGACTAGATAGGGTTAATAGTTACTGGGACCAGGTTAGGACTAGGTAGGGTTAGTTGCTACTGGGACCAGATTAGGACTAGGTAGGGTTAGTAGTTACTGGGACCAGGTTAGGACTAGGTAGGGTTAATAGTTACTGGGACCAGGTTAGGACTAGGTATGATTAGTAGCTACTGGGACCAGATTATGACTAGGTATGGTTAGTAGTTACTGGGACAAGGTTAGAACTAGGTAGGGTTAGTAGTTACTGGGACCAGGTTAGGACTAGGTCAGGTTAGTAGTTAATGGGTCCAGGTTAGGACTAGGTAGGGTTAATAGTTACTGGGACCAGGTTAGGACTAGGTATGGTTAGTAGTTACTGGGACCAGGTTAGGACTAGGTAGGGTTAGCTGCTACTGGGACCAGGTTAGGACTAGGTATGGTTAGTAGTTACTGGTTCCAGGTTAGGACTAGGTCAGGTTAGTAGTTACTGGGACCAGGTTAGGACTAGGTAGGGTTAATAGTTACTGGGACCAGGTTAGGACTAGGTATGGTTAGTAGTTACTGGGACCAGGTTAGGACTAGGTAGGGTTAGTAGTTACTGGGACCAGGTTAGGACTAGGTAGGGTTGGTAGTTACTGGGACCAGGTTAGGACTAGGTAGGGTTAGCATTCAGTAGTTACTGGGACCAGGTTAGAACTAGGTAGGGTTAATAGTTACTGGGACCAGGTTGGGACTAGGAAGGGTTAGTAGTTACTGGGACCAGGTTAGGACTAGGTAGGGTTGGTAGTTACTGGGACCAGGTTAGGACTAGGTAGGGTTAGCATTCAGTAGTTACTGGGACCAGGTTAGAACTAGGTAGGGTTAGTAGTTACTGGGACCAGGTTGGGACTAGGAAGGGTTAGTAGTTATTGGGACCAGGTTAGGACTAGATAGCGTTAGTAATCAGTAGTTACTGGGACCAGGTTAGAACTAGGTTAGGGTTAATAGTTACTGGGACCAGGTTAGGACTAGGTATGATTAGTAGCTACTGGGACCAGATTATGACTAGGTATGGTTAGTAGTTACTGGGACAAGGTTAGAACTAGGTAGGGTTAATAGTTACTGGGACCAGGTTAGGACAAGGTAGGGTTAATAGTTACTGGGACC